>NC_071595.1:3909539-4124873 GCF_024509145.1 Vidua macroura | reverse complement strand
ACATCTTAGTGAAAAGCTTTTCCGCTCCTGTTCTCAAGGAGAAAGTGTACCAGCACTGCTCACTTAGCCCGACCTTGCCAGGAAATGGGATTTGCTGCACATTCCAAGGACACTGCATTTTCCTGGGCAAGCTGCAACCTGCTGGCAGGTGGCCGTGCTCTCTGCCCACTCCTGCCCACTTCTTGGTAGTAGCGGGCACCTTGCAGCCTGGCGAAGGCAAGAAACCTGGAGAGCTGTCACAGAGCAGAAGGGCAGCTGAGATGCTGAAAAGCAGCAAAACTGAACAGCCTGCCTCAGCTTCAGCAGTGTGTAATTGACTGAAGGCGAAAAACCAAGCAGCAGATCAGAGGGCTTCTGTGCGCACGGAAGGCAATTGCAAGAATCCAGCAGCTGCTTCTTGCCAAGCACAGTCAGCTGCCTAGGTTCTTGCTTCTTGACCAACTCACAGTTGCCCTTCTTTTCAGCAGCTGCCACCGTGTTCTCTGCATCTCGGAGTCTCTGGGGAGCAACAAGAATTTCCAAGGAGGGATGCATGACGACTATGTCAAAACCCAGGAAAGTTGTCCTGGAACACCTTCCATTTGCATGCCAAGAGTGAATTCAAGAGGCAGGAGAGCGGCAGCCACCGTCCTGCAGCTGTCTGCGAGCTTTGCACACAAGCCGGCTTCTTCGCGGCTTCGTTCTTCGCCTCTTGCAAGCTACCGCGATCTCCGGCTGCCGGAGGCGAAGAAG
This sequence comes from Vidua macroura, assembly GCF_024509145.1. Lineage (NCBI taxonomy): Eukaryota > Metazoa > Chordata > Aves > Passeriformes > Viduidae > Vidua > Vidua macroura. The sequence continues at coordinate 4,124,141 of NC_071595.1, read as the reverse complement.
CGGCTACTTCGCGCACAGATGACTGGAGCGGCAGTGGTGCGCTCCAGAGCGCCGCTTTTGCCGAAAGACGCCGGGAAGCGGCACTTGCTTTCGGCCAGCTGCGGAGCCGCGTATTCTGCCTCTCTAGTCGCCTACATCTTTGCGAAAAGCTTTCCCGCACCAGTTCTCAAGGAGAAAGTGTACCAGCACTGCTCACTTAGACCGACCTTGCCAGGAAATGGGATTTGCTGCACATTCCAAGGACACTGCATTTTCCTGGGCAAGCTGCAACCTGCTGGCAGGTGGCCGTGCTCTCTGCCCACTCCTGCCCACTTCTTGGTAGTAGCGGGCACCTTGCAGCCTGGCGAAGGCAAGAAACCTCGAGAGCTGTCACAGAGCAGAAGGGCCGCTGAGATGCTGAAAAGCAGCAAAGCTGAACAGCCTGCCTCAGCTTCAGCAGTGTGTAATTGACTGAAGGCGAAAAACCAAGCAGCAGATCAGAGGGCTTCTGTGCGCACGGAAGGCAATTGCAAGAATCCAGCAGCTGCTTCTTGCCAAGCACAGTCAGCTGCCTAGGTTCTTGCTTCTTGACCAACTCACAGTTGCCCTTCTTTTCAGCAGCTGCCACCGTGTTCTCTGCATCTCGGAGCCTCTGGGGAGCAACAAGAATTTCCAAGGTGGGATGCATGACGACTATGTCAAAACCCAGGAAAGTTGTCCTGGAACACCTTCCTTTGGCATGCCAAGAGTGAATTCAACAGGCAGGAGAGCGGCAGCCACCGTCCTGCAGCAGCCTGCGAGCTTCGCACACCAGCCGGCTTCTTCGCGGCTTCGTTCTTCGCCTCTTGCAAGCTACCGCGGTCTCCGGCTGCCGGAGGCGAAGAAGCGGCTATTTCGCGCAGAGATGACTGGAGCGGCAGCGGTGCGCTCCGGAGCGCCGCTTTTGCCGAAAGACGCCGGGAAGCGGCACTTGCTTTCGGCCAGCTGCGGAGCCGCGTATTCTGCCTCTCTAGTCGCCTACATCTTTGCGAAAAGCTTTCCCGCACCAGTTCTCAAGGAGAAAGTGTACCAGCACTGCTCACTTAGCCCGACCTTGCCAGGAAATTGGATTTGCTGCACATTCCAAGGACACTGCATTTTCCTGGGCAAGCTGCAACCTGCTGGCAGGTGGCCGTGCTCTCTGCCCACTCCTGCCCACTTCTTGGTAGTAGCGGGCACGTTGCAGCCTGGCGAAGGCAAGAAACCTGGAGAGCTGTCACAGAGCAGAAGGGCAGCTGAGATGCTGAAAAGCAGCAAAGCTGAACAGCCTGCCTCAGCTTCAGCAGTGTGTAATTGACTGAAGGCGAAAAACCAAGCAGCAGATCAGAGGGCTTCTGTGCGCACGGAAGGCGATTGCAAGAATCCAGCAGCTGCTTCTTGCCAAGCACAGTCAGCTGCCTAGGTTCTTGCTTCTTGACCAACTCACAGTTGCCCTTCTTTTCAGCAGCTGCCACCGTGTTCTCTGCATCTCGGAGCCTCTGGGGAGCAACAAGAATTTCCAAGGTGGGATGCATGACGACTATGTCAAAACCCAGGAAAGTTGTCCTGGAACACCTTCCTTTGGCATGCCAAGAGTGAATTCAACAGGCAGGAGAGCGGCAGGCACCGTCCTGCAGCAGCCTGCGAGCTTCGCACACAAGCCGGCTTCTTCGCGGCTTCGTTCTTCGCCTCTTGCAAGCTACCGCGGTCTCCGGCTGCCGGAGGCGAAGAAGCGGCTACTTCGCGCACAGATGACTGGAGCGGCAGCGGTGCGCTCCGGAGCGCCGCTTTTGCCGAAAGACGCCGGGAAGCGGCACTTGCTTTCGGCCAGCTGCGGAGCTGCGTATTCTGCCTCTCTAGTCGCCTACATCTTAGTGAAAAGCTTTTCCGCTCCTGTTCTCAAGGAGAAAGTGTACCAGCACTGCTCACTTAGCCCGACCTTGCCAGGAAATTGGATTTGCTGCACATTCCAAGGACACTGCATTTTCCTGGGCAAGCTGCAACCTGCTGGCAGGTGGCCGTGCTCTCTGCCCACTCCTGCCCACTTCTTGGTAGTAGCGGGCACGTTGCAGCCTGGCGAAGGCAAGAAACCTGGAGAGCTGTCACAGAGCAGAAGGGCAGCTGAGATGCTGAAAAGCAGCAAAGCTGAACAGCCTGCCTCAGCTTCAGCAGTGTGTAATTGACTGAAGGCGAAAAACCAAGCAGCAGATCAGAGGGCTTCTGTGCGCACGGAAGGCGATTGCAAGAATCCAGCAGCTGCTTCTTGCCAAGCACAGTCAGCTGCCTAGGTTCTTGCTTCTTGACCAACTCACAGTTGCCCTTCTTTTCAGCAGCTGCCACCGTGTTCTCTGCATCTCGGAGCCTCTGGGGAGCAACAAGAATTTCCAAGGTGGGATGCATGACGACTATGTCAAAACCCAGGAAAGTTGTCCTGGAACACCTTCCTTTGGCATGCCAAGAGTGAATTCAACAGGCAGGAGAGCGGCAGGCACCGTCCTGCAGCAGCCTGCGAGCTTCGCACACAAGCCGGCTTCTTCGCGGCTTCGTTCTTCGCCTCTTGCAAGCTACCGCGGTCTCCGGCTGCCGGAGGCGAAGAAGCGGCTACTTCGCGCACAGATGACTGGAGCGGCAGCGGTGCGCTCCGGAGCGCCGCTTTTGCCGAAAGACGCCGGGAAGCGGCACTTGCTTTCGGCCAGCTGCGGAGCTGCGTATTCTGCCTCTCTAGTCGCCTACATCTTAGTGAAAAGCTTTTCCGCTCCTGTTCTCAAGGAGAAAGTGTACCAGCACTGCTCACTTAGCCCGACCTTGCCAGGAAATGGGATTTGCTGCACATTCCATGGACACTGCATTTTCCTGGGCAAGCTGCAACCTGCTGGCAGGTGGCCGTGCTCTCTGCCCACTCCTGCCCAGTTCTTGGTAGTAGCGGGCACCTTGCAGCCTGGCGAAGGCAAGAAACCTGGAGAGCTGTCACAGAGCAGAAGGGCAGCTGAGATGCTGAAAAGCAGCAAAGCTGAACAGCCTGCCTCAGCTTCAGCAGTGTGTAATTGACTGAAGGCGAAAAACGAAGCAGCAGATCAGAGGGCTTCTGTGCGCACCGAAGGCGATTGCAAGAATCCAGCAGCTGCTTCTTGCCAAGCACAGTCAGCTGCCTAGGTTCTTGCTTCTTGACCAACTCACAGTTGCCCTTCTTTTCAGCAGCTGCCACCGTGTTCTCTGCATCTCGGAGCCTCTGGGGAGCAACAAGAATTTCCAAGGTGGGATGCATGACGACTATGTCAAAACCCAGGAAAGTTGTCCTGGAACACCTTCCTTTGGCATGCCAAGAGTGAATTCAACAGGCAGGAGAGCGGCAGGCACCGTCCTGCAGCAGCCTGCGAGCTTCGCACACAAGCCGGCTTCTTCGCGGCTTCGTTCTTCGCCTCTTGCAAGCTACCGCGGTCTCCGGCTGCCGGAGGCGAAGAAGCGGCTACTTCGCGCACAGTTCACTGGAGCGGCAGCGGTGCGCTCCGGAGCGCCGCTTTTGCCGAAAGACGCCGGGAAGCGGCACTTGCTTTCGGCCAGCTGCGGAGCTGCGTATTCTGCCTCTCTAGTCGCCTACATCTTAGCGAAAAGCTTTTCCGCTCCAGTTCTCAAGGAGAAAGTGTACCAGCACTGCTCACTTAGCCCGACCTTGCCAGGAAATGGGATTTGCTGCACATTCCAAGGACACTGCATTTTCCTGGGCAAGCTGCAACCTGCTGGCAGGTGGCCGTGCTCTCTGCCCACTCCTGCCCAGTTCTTGGTAGTAGCGGGCACGTTGCAGCCTGGCGAAGGCAAGAAACCTGGAGAGCTGTCACAGAGCAGAAGGGCAGCTGAGATGCTGAAAAGCAGCAAAGCTGAACAGCCTGCCTCAGCTTCAGCAGTGTGTAATTGACTGAAGGCGAAAAACCAAGCAGCAGATCAGAGGGCTTCTGTGCGCACCGAAGGCAATTGCAAGAATCCAGCAGCTGCTTCTTGCCAAGCACAGTCAGCTGCCTAGGTTCTTGCTTCTTGACCAACTCACAGTTGCCCTTCTTTTCAGCAGCTGCCACCGTGTTCTCTGCATCTCGGAGCCTCTGGGGAGCAACAAGAATTTCCAAGGAGGGATGCATGACGACTATGTCAAAACCCAGGAAAGTTGTCCTGGAACACCTTCCTTTGGCATGCCAAGAGTGAATTCAACAGGCAGGAGAGCGGCAGGCACCGTCCTGCAGCAGCCTGCGAGCTTCGCACACAAGCCGGCTTCTTCGCGGCTTCGTTCTTCGCCTCTTGCAAGCTACCGCGGTCTCCGGCTGCCGGAGGCCAAGAAGCGGCTACTTCGCGCACAGATGACTGGAGCGGCAGCGGTGCGCTCCGGAGCGCCGCTTTTGCCGAAAGACGCCGGGAAGCGGCACTTGCTTTCGGCCAGCTGCGGAGCTGCGTATTCTGCCTCTCTAGTCGCCTACATCTTAGTGAAAAGCTTTTCCGCTCCTGTTCTCAAGGAGAAAGTGTACCAGCACTGCTCACTTAGCCCGACCTTGCCAGGAAATGGGATTTGCTGCACATTCCAAGGACACTGCATTTTCCTGGGCAAGCTGCAACCTGCTGGCAGGTGGCCGTGCTCTCTGCCCACTCCTGCCCACTTCTTGGTAGTAGCGGGCACCTTGCAGCCTGGCGAAGGCAAGAAACCTGGAGAGCTGTCACAGAGCAGAAGGGCAGCTGAGATGCTGAAAAGCAGCAAAACTGAACAGCCTGCCTCAGCTTCAGCAGTGTGTAATTGACTGAAGGCGAAAAACCAAGCTGCAGATCAGAGGGCTTCTGTGCGCACGGAAGGCAATTGCAAGAATCCAGCAGCTGCTTCTTGCCAAGCACAGTCAGCTGCCTAGGTTCTTGCTTCTTGACCAACTCACAGTTGCCCTTCTTTTCAGCAGCTGCCACCGTGTTCTCTGCATCTCGGAGTCTCTGGGGAGCAACAAGAATTTCCAAGGAGGGATGCATGACGACTATGTCAAAACCCAGGAAAGTTGTCCTGGAACACCTTCCATTTGCATGCCAAGAGTGAATTCAAGAGGCAGGAGAGCGGCAGCCACCGTCCTGCAGCTGTCTGCGAGCTTTGCACACAAGCCGGCTTCTTCGCGGCTTCGTTCTTCGCCTCTTGCAAGCTACCGCGATCTCCGGCTGCCGGAGGCGAAGAAGCGGCTACTTCGCGCACAGATGACTGGAGCGGCAGTGGTGCGCTCCAGAGCGCCGCTTTTGCCGAAAGACGCCGGGAAGCGGCACTTGCTTTCGGCCAGCTGCGGAGCCGCGTATTCTGCCTCTCTAGTCGCCTACATCTTTGCGAAAAGCTTTCCCGCACCAGTTCTCAAGGAGAAAGTGTACCAGCACTGCTCACTTAGACCGACCTTGCCAGGAAATGGGATTTGCTGCACATTCCAAGGACACTGCATTTTCCTGGGCAAGCTGCAACCTGCTGGCAGGTGGCCGTGCTCTCTGCCCACTCCTGCCCACTTCTTGGTAGTAGCGGGCACCTTGCAGCCTGGCGAAGGCAAGAAACCTCGAGAGCTGTCACAGAGCAGAAGGGCCGCTGAGATGCTGAAAAGCAGCAAAGCTGAACAGCCTGCCTCAGCTTCAGCAGTGTGTAATTGACTGAAGGCGAAAAACCAAGCAGCAGATCAGAGGGCTTCTGTGCGCACGGAAGGCAATTGCAAGAATCCAGCAGCTGCTTCTTGCCAAGCACAGTCAGCTGCCTAGGTTCTTGCTTCTTGACCAACTCACAGTTGCCCTTCTTTTCAGCAGCTGCCACCGTGTTCTCTGCATCTCGGAGCCTCTGGGGAGCAACAAGAATTTCCAAGGTGGGATGCATGACGACTATGTCAAAACCCAGGAAAGTTGTCCTGGAACACCTTCCTTTGGCATGCCAAGAGTGAATTCAACAGGCAGGAGAGCGGCAGCCACCGTCCTGCAGCAGCCTGCGAGCTTCGCACACCAGCCGGCTTCTTCGCGGCTTCGTTCTTCGCCTCTTGCAAGCTACCGCGGTCTCCGGCTGCCGGAGGCGAAGAAGCGGCTATTTCGCGCAGAGATGACTGGAGCGGCAGCGGTGCGCTCCGGAGCGCCGCTTTTGCCGAAAGACGCCGGGAAGCGGCACTTGCTTTCGGCCAGCTGCGGAGCCGCGTATTCTGCCTCTCTAGTCGCCTACATCTTTGCGAAAAGCTTTCCCGCACCAGTTCTCAAGGAGAAAGTGTACCAGCACTGCTCACTTAGCCCGACCTTGCCAGGAAATTGGATTTGCTGCACATTCCAAGGACACTGCATTTTCCTGGGCAAGCTGCAACCTGCTGGCAGGTGGCCGTGCTCTCTGCCCACTCCTGCCCACTTCTTGGTAGTAGCGGGCACGTTGCAGCCTGGCGAAGGCAAGAAACCTGGAGAGCTGTCACAGAGCAGAAGGGCAGCTGAGATGCTGAAAAGCAGCAAAGCTGAACAGCCTGCCTCAGCTTCAGCAGTGTGTAATTGACTGAAGGCGAAAAACCAAGCAGCAGATCAGAGGGCTTCTGTGCGCACGGAAGGCGATTGCAAGAATCCAGCAGCTGCTTCTTGCCAAGCACAGTCAGCTGCCTAGGTTCTTGCTTCTTGACCAACTCACAGTTGCCCTTCTTTTCAGCAGCTGCCACCGTGTTCTCTGCATCTCGGAGCCTCTGGGGAGCAACAAGAATTTCCAAGGAGGGATGCATGACGACTATGTCAAAACCCAGGAAAGTTGTCCTGGAACACCTTCCTTTGGCATGCCAAGAGTGAATTCAACAGGCAGGAGAGCGGCAGGCACCGTCCTGCAGCAGCCTGCGAGCTTCGCACACAAGCCGGCTTCTTCGCGGCTTCGTTCTTCGCCTCTTGCAAGCTACCGCGGTCTCCGGCTGCCGGAGGCGAAGAAGCGGCTACTTCGCGCACAGATGACTGGAGCGGCAGCGGTGCGCTCCGGAGCGCCGCTTTTGCCGAAAGACGCCGGGAAGCGGCACTTGCTTTCGGCCAGCTGCGGAGCTGCGTATTCTGCCTCTCTAGTCGCCTACATCTTAGTGAAAAGCTTTTCCGCTCCTGTTCTCAAGGAGAAAGTGTACCAGCACTGCTCACTTAGCCCGACCTTGCCAGGAAATTGGATTTGCTGCACATTCCAAGGACACTGCATTTTCCTGGGCAAGCTGCAACCTGCTGGCAGGTGGCCGTGCTCTCTGCCCACTCCTGCCCACTTCTTGGTAGTAGCGGGCACGTTGCAGCCTGGCGAAGGCAAGAAACCTGGAGAGCTGTCACAGAGCAGAAGGGCAGCTGAGATGCTGAAAAGCAGCAAAGCTGAACAGCCTGCCTCAGCTTCAGCAGTGTGTAATTGACTGAAGGCGAAAAACCAAGCAGCAGATCAGAGGGCTTCTGTGCGCACGGAAGGCGATTGCAAGAATCCAGCAGCTGCTTCTTGCCAAGCACAGTCAGCTGCCTAGGTTCTTGCTTCTTGACCAACTCACAGTTGCCCTTCTTTTCAGCAGCTGCCACCGTGTTCTCTGCATCTCGGAGCCTCTGGGGAGCAACAAGAATTTCCAAGGTGGGATGCATGACGACTATGTCAAAACCCAGGAAAGTTGTCCTGGAACACCTTCCTTTGGCATGCCAAGAGTGAATTCAACAGGCAGGAGAGCGGCAGGCACCGTCCTGCAGCAGCCTGCGAGCTTCGCACACAAGCCGGCTTCTTCGCGGCTTCGTTCTTCGCCTCTTGCAAGCTACCGCGGTCTCCGGCTGCCGGAGGCGAAGAAGCGGCTACTTCGCGCACAGATGACTGGAGCGGCAGCGGTGCGCTCCGGAGCGCCGCTTTTGCCGAAAGACGCCGGGAAGCGGCACTTGCTTTCGGCCAGCTGCGGAGCTGCGTATTCTGCCTCTCTAGTCGCCTACATCTTAGTGAAAAGCTTTTCCGCTCCTGTTCTCAAGGAGAAAGTGTACCAGCACTGCTCACTTAGCCCGACCTTGCCAGGAAATGGGATTTGCTGCACATTCCATGGACACTGCATTTTCCTGGGCAAGCTGCAACCTGCTGGCAGGTGGCCGTGCTCTCTGCCCACTCCTGCCCAGTTCTTGGTAGTAGCGGGCACCTTGCAGCCTGGCGAAGGCAAGAAACCTCGAGAGCTGTCACAGAGCAGAAGGGCAGCTGAGATGCTGAAAAGCAGCAAAGCTGAACAGCCTGCCTCAGCTTCAGCAGTGTGTAATTGACTGAAGGGCAAAAACGAAGCAGCACATCAGAGGGCTTCTGTGCGCACGGAAGGCGATTGCAAGAATCCAGCAGCTGCTTCTTGCCAAGCACAGTCAGCTGCCTATGTTCTTGGTTTTTGACCAACTCACAGTTGCCCTTCTTTTCAGCAGCTGCCACCGTGTTCTCTGCATCTCGGAGCCTCTGGGGAGCAACAAGAATTTCCAAGGAGGGATGCATGACGACTATGTCAAAACCCAGGAAAGTTGTCCTGGAACACCTTCCTTTGGCATGCCAAGAGTGAATTCAACAGGCAGGAGAGCGGCAGGCACCGTCCTGCAGCAGCCTGCGAGCTTCGCACACAAGCCGGCTTCTTCGCGGCTTCGTTCTTCGCCTCTTGCAAGCTACCGCGATCTCCAGCTGCCGGAGGCGAAGAAGCGGCTACTTCGCGCAGAGATGACTAGAGCGGCAGCGGTGCGCTCCGGAGCGCCGCTTTTGCCGAAAGACGCCGGGAAGCGGCACTTGCTTTCGGCCAGCTGCGGAGCTGCGTATTCTGCCTCTCTAGTCGCCTACATCTTAGTGAAAAGCTTTTCCGCTCCTGTTCTCAAGGAGAAAGTGTACCAGCACTGCTCACTTAGCCCGACCTTGCCAGGAAATGGGATTTGCTGCACATTCCAAGGACACTGCATTTTCCTGGGCAAGCTGCAACCTGCTGGCAGGTGGCCGTGCTCTCTGCCCACTCCTGCCCAGTTCTTGGTAGTAGCGGGCACCTTGCAGCCTGGCGAAGGCAAGAAACCTGGAGAGCTGTCACAGAGCAGAAGGGCAGCTGAGATGCTGAAAAGCAGCAAAACTGAACAGCCTGCCTCAGCTTCAGCAGTGTGTAATTGACTGAAGGCGAAAAACCAAGCAGCAGATCAGAGGGCTTCTGTGCGCACGGAAGGCAATTGCAAGAATCCAGCAGCTGCTTCTTGCCAAGCACAGTCAGCTGCCTAGGTTCTTGCTTCTTGACCAACTCACAGTTGCCCTTCTTTTCAGCAGCTGCCACCGTGTTCTCTGCATCTCGGAGTCTCTGGGGAGCAACAAGAATTTCCAAGGAGGGATGCATGACGACTATGTCAAAACCCAGGAAAGTTGTCCTGGAACACCTTCCATTTGCATGCCAAGAGTGAATTCAACAGGCAGGAGAGCGGCAGGCACCGTCCTGCAGCAGCCTGCGAGCTTCGCACACAAGCCGGCTTCTTCGCGGCTTCGTTCTTCGCCTCTTGCAAGCTACCGCGGTCTCCGGCTGCCGGAGGCGAAGAAGCGGCTACTTCGCGCACAGATGACTGGAGCGGCAGCGGTGCGCTCCGGAGCGCCGCTTTTGCCGAAAGACGCCGGGAAGCGGCACTTGCTTTCGGCCAGCTGCGGAGCTGCGTATTCTGCCTCTCTAGTCGCCTACATCTTAGCGAAAAGCTTTCCCGCACCAGTTCTCAAGGAGAAAGTGTACCAGCACTGCTCACTTAGCCCGACCTTGCCAGGAAATGGGATTTGCTGCACATTCCAAGGACACTGCATTTTCCTGGGCAAGCTGCAACCTGCTGGCAGGTGGCCGTGCTCTCTGCCCACTCCTGCCCACTTCTTGGTAGTAGCGGGCACCTTGCAGCCTGGCGAAGGCAAGAAACCTCGAGAGCTGTCACAGAGCAGAAGGGCCGCTGAGATGCTGAAAAGCAGCAAAGCTGAACAGCCTGCCTCAGCTTCAGCAGTGTGTAATTGACTGAAGGCGAAAAACCAAGCAGCAGATCAGAGGGCTTCTGTGCGCACGGAAGGCGATTGCAAGAATCCAGCAGCTGCTTCTTGCCAAGCACAGTCAGCTGCCTAGGTTCTTGCTTCTTGACCAACTCACAGTTGCCCTTCTTTTCAGCAGCTGCCACCGTGTTCTCTGCATCTCGGAGCCTCTGGGGAGCAACAAGAATTTCCAAGGTGGGATGCATGACGACTATGTCAAAACCCAGGAAAGTTGTCCTGGAACACCTTCCTTTGGCATGCCAAGAGTGAATTCAACAGGCAGGAGAGCGGCAGGCACCGTCCTGCAGCAGCCTGCGAGCTTCGCACACAAGCCGGCTTCTTCGCGGCTTCGTTCTTCGCCTCTTGCAAGCTACCGCGGTCTCCGGCTGCCGGAGGCGAAGAAGCGGCTACTTCGCGCACAGTTCACTGGAGCGGCAGCGGTGCGCTCCGAAGCGCCGCTTTTGCCGAAAGACGCCGGGAAGCGGCACTTGCTTTCGGCCAGCTGCGGAGCTGCGTATTCTGCCTCTCTAGTCGCCTACATCTTAGTGAAAAGCTTTTCCGCTCCTGTTCTCAAGGAGAAAGTGTACCAGCACTGCTCACTTAGCCCGACCTTGCCAGGAAATGGGATTTGCTGCACATTCCAAGGACACTGCATTTTCCTGGGCAAGCTGCAACCTGCTGGCAGGTGGCCGTGCTCTCTGCCCACTCCTGCCCACTTCTTGGTAGTAGCGGGCACCTTGCAGCCTGGCGAAGGCAAGAAACCTGGAGAGCTGTCACAGAGCAGAAGGGCAGCTGAGATGCTGAAAAGCAGCAAAACTGAACAGCCTGCCTCAGCTTCAGCAGTGTGTAATTGACTGAAGGCGAAAAACCAAGCAGCAGATCAGAGGGCTTCTGTGCGCACGGAAGGCAATTGCAAGAATCCAGCAGCTGCTTCTTGCCAAGCACAGTCAGCTGCCTAGGTTCTTGCTTCTTGACCAACTCACAGTTGCCCTTCTTTTCAGCAGCTGCCACCGTGTTCTCTGCATCTCGGAGCCTCTGGGGAGCAACAAGAATTTCCAAGGAGGGATGCATGACGACTATGTCAAAACCCAGGAAAGTTGTCCTGGAACACCTTCCTTTGGCATGCCAAGAGTGAATTCAGGAGGCAGGAGAGCGGCAGGCACCGTCCTGCAGCAGCCTGCGAGCTTCGCACACAAGCCGGCTTCTTCGCGGCTTCGTTCTTCGCCTCTTGCAAGCTACCGCGATCTCCAGCTGCCGGAGGCGAAGAAGCGGCTACTTCGCGCAGAGATGACTGGAGCGGCAGCGGTGCGCTCCGGAGCGCCGCTTTTGCCGAAAGACGCCGGGAAGCGGCACTTGCTTTCGGCCAGCTGCGGAGCTGCGTATTCTGCCTCTCTAGTCGCCTACATCTTAGCGAAAAGCTTTTCCGCTCCAGTTCTCAAGGAGAAAGTGTACCAGCACTGCTCACTTAGCCCGACCTTGCCAGGAAATGGGATTTGCTGCACATTCCAAGGACACTGCATTTTCCTGGGCAAGCTGCAACCTGCTGGCAGGTGGCCGTGCTCTCTGCCCACTCCTGCCCAGTTCTTGGTAGTAGCGGGCACGTTGCAGCCTGGCGAAGGCAAGAAACCTGGAGAGCTGTCACAGAGCAGAAGGGCAGCTGAGATGCTGAAAAGCAGCAAAGCTGAACAGCCTGCCTCAGCTTCAGCAGTGTGTAATTGACTGAAGGCGAAAAACCAAGCAGCAGATCAGAGGGCTTCTGTGCGCACGGAAGGCAATTGCAAGAATCCAGCAGCTGCTTCTTGCCAAGCACAGTCAGCTGCCTAGGTTCTTGCTTCTTGACCAACTCACAGTTGCCCTTCTTTTCAGCAGCTGCCACCGTGTTCTCTGCATCTCGGAGCCTCTGGGGAGCAACAAGAATTTCCAAGGAGGGATGCATGACGACTATGTCAAAACCCAGGAAAGTTGTCCTGGAACACCTTCCTTTGGCATGCCAAGAGTGAATTCAACAGGCAGGAGAGCGGCAGGCACCGTCCTGCTGCAGCCTGCGAGCTTCGCACACAAGCCGGCTTCTTCGCGGCTTCGTTCTTCGCCTCTTGCAAGCTACCGCGATCTCCAGCTGCCGGAGGCCAAGAACCGGCTACTTCGCGCAGAGATGACTGGAGCGGCAGCGGTGCGCTCCGGAGCGCCGCTTTTGCCGAAAGACGCCGGGAAGCGGCACTTGCTTTCGGCCAGCTGCGGAGCTGCGTATTCTGCCTCTCTAGTCGCCTACATCTTAGCGAAAAGCTTTTCCGCTCCAGTTCTCAAGGAGAAAGTGTACCAGCACTGCTCACTTAGCCCGACCTTGCCAGGAAATTGGATTTGCTGCACATTCCAAGGACACTGCATTTTCCTGGGCAAGCTGCAACCTGCTGGCAGGTGGCCGTGCTCTCTGCCCACTCCTGCGCAGTTCTTGGTACTAGCGGGCACGTTGCAGCCTGGCGAAGGCAAGAAACCTGGAGAGCTGTCACAGAGCAGAAGGGCAGCTGAGATGCTGAAAAGCAGCAAAGCTGAACAGCCTGCCTCAGCTTCAGCAGTGTGTAATTGACTGAAGGCGAAAAACCAAGCAGCAGATCAGAGGGTTTCTGTGCGCACGGAAGGCAATTGCAAGAATCCAGCAGCTGCTTCTTGCCAAGCGCAGACAGCTGCCTAGGTTCTTGTTCTTGACCAACTCACAGTTGCCCTTCTTTTCAGCAGCTGCCACCGTGTTCTCTGCATCTCGGAGCCTCTGGGGAGCAACAAGTATTTCCAAGGTGGGATGCATGACGACTATGTCAAAACCCAGGAAAGTTGTCCTGGAACACCTTCCATTTGCATGCCAAGAGTGAATTCAACAGGCAGGAGAGCGGCAGCCACCGTCCTGCAGCTGTCTGCGAGCTTCGCACACAAGCCGGCTTCTTCGCGGCTTCGTTCTTCGCCTCTTGCAAGCTACCGCGGTCTCCGGCTGCCGGAGGCGAAGACGCGGCTACTTCGCGCACAGATGACTGGAGCGGCAGCGGTGCGCTCCGAAGCGCCGCTTTTGCCGAAAGACGCCGGGAAGCGGCACTTGCTTTCGGCCAGCTGCGGAGCTGCGTATTCTGCCTCTCTAGTCGCCTACATCTTAGCGAAAAGCTTTTCCGCTCCAGTTCTCAAGGAGAAAGTGTACCAGCACTGCTCACTTAGCCCGACCTTGCCAGGAAATGGGATTTGCTGCACATTCCAAGGACACTGCATTTTCCTGGGCAAGCTGCAACCTGCTGGCAGGTGGCCGTGCTCTCTGCCCACTCCTGCCCAGTTCTTGGTAGTAGCGGGCACCTTGCAGCCTGGCGAAGGCAAGAAACCTGGAGAGCTGTCACAGAGCAGAAGGGCAGCTGAGATGCTGAAAAGCAGCAAAGCTGAACAGCCTGCCTCAGCTTCAGCAGTGTGTAATTGACTGAAGGCGAAAACCAAGCAGCAGATCAGAGGGCTTCTGTGCGCACGGAAGGCAATTGCAAGAATCCAGCAGCTGCTTCTTGCCAAGCACAGTCAGCTGCCTAGGTTCTTGCTTCTTGACCAACTCACAGTTGCCCTTCTTTTCAGCAGCTGCCACCGTGTTCTCTGCATCTCGGAGCCTCTGGGGAGCAACAAGAATTTCCAAGGAGGGATGCATGACGACTATGTCAAAACCCAGGAAAGTTGTCCTGGAACACCTTCCTTTGGCATGCCAAGAGTGAATTCAGGAGGCAGGAGAGCGGCAGGCACCGTCCTGCAGCAGCCTGCGAGCTTCGCACACAAGCCGGCTTCTTCGCGGCTTCGTTCTTCGCCTCTTGCAAGCTACCGCGATCTCCAGCTGCCGGAGGCGAAGAAGCGGCTACTTCGCGCAGAGATGACTGGAGCGGCAGCGGTGCGCTCCGGAGCGCCGCTTTTGCCGAAAGACGCCGGGAAGCGGCACTTGCTTTCGGCCAGCTGCGGAGCTGCGTATTCTGCCTCTCTAGTCGCCTACATCTTAGCGAAAAGCTTTTCCGCTCCAGTTCTCAAGGAGAAAGTGTACCAGCACTGCTCACTTAGCCCGACCTTGCCAGGAAATGGGATTTGCTGCACATTCCAAGGACACTGCATTTTCCTGGGCAAGCTGCAACCTGCTGGCAGGTGGCCGTGCTCTCTGCCCACTCCTGCCCAGTTCTTGGTAGTAGCGGGCACGTTGCAGCCTGGCGAAGGCAAGAAACCTGGAGAGCTGTCACAGAGCAGAAGGGCAGCTGAGATGCTGAAAAGCAGCAAAGCTGAACAGCCTGCCTCAGCTTCAGCAGTGTGTAATTGACTGAAGGCGAAAAACCAAGCAGCAGATCAGAGGGTTTCTGTGCGCACGGAAGGCAATTGCAAGAATCCAGCAGCTGCTTCTTGCCAAGCGCAGACAGCTGCCTAGGTTCTTGTTCTTGACCAACTCACAGTTGCCCTTCTTTTCAGCAGCTGCCACCGTGTTCTCTGCATCTCGGAGCCTCTGGGGAGCAACAAGAATTTCCAAGGTGGGATGCATGACGACTATGTCAAAACCCAGGAAAGTTGTCCTGGAACACCTTCCTTTGGCATGCCAAGAGTGAATTCAACAGGCAGGAGAGCGGCAGCCACCGTCCTGCAGCTGTCTGCGAGCTTCGCACACAAGCCGGCTTCTTCGCGGCTTCGTTCTTCGCCTCTTGCAAGCTACCGCGATCTCCGGCTGCCGGAGGCGAAGACGCGGCTACTTCGCGCACAGTTCACTGGAGCGGCAGCGGTGCGCTCCGAAGCGCCGCTTTTGCCGAAAGACGCCGGGAAGCGGCACTTGCTTTCGGCCAGCTGCGGAGCTGCGTATTCTGCCTCTCTAGTCGCCTACATCTTAGCGAAAAGCTTTTCCGCTCCAGTTCTCAAGGAGAAAGTGTACCAGCACTGCTCACTTAGCCCGACCTTGCCAGGAAATGGGATTTGCTGCACATTCCAAGGACACTGCATTTTCCTGGGCAAGCTGCAACCTGCTGGCAGGTGGCCGTGCTCTCTGCCCACTCCTGCCCAGTTCTTGGTAGTAGCGGGCACCTTGCAGCCTGGCGAAGGCAAGAAACCTGGAGAGCTGTCACAGAGCAGAAGGGCAGCTGAGATGCTGAAAAGCAGCAAAGCTGAACAGCCTGCCTCAGCTTCAGCAGTGTGTAATTGACTGAAGGCGAAAACCAAGCAGCAGATCAGAGGGCTTCTGTGCGCACGGAAGGCAATTGCAAGAATCCAGCAGCTGCTTCTTGCCAAGCACAGTCAGCTGCCTAGGTTCTTGCTTCTTGACCAACTCACAGTTGCCCTTCTTTTCAGCAGCTGCCACCGTGTTCTCTGCATCTCGGAGCCTCTGGGGAGCAACAAGAATTTCCAAGGAGGGATGCATGACGACTATGTCAAAACCCAGGAAAGTTGTCCTGGAACACCTTCCTTTGGCATGCCAAGAGTGAATTCAGGAGGCAGGAGAGCGGCAGGCACCGTCCTGCAGCAGCCTGCGAGCTTCGCACACAAGCCGGCTTCTTCGCGGCTTCGTTCTTCGCCTCTTGCAAGCTACCGCGATCTCCAGCTGCCGGAGGCGAAGAAGCGGCTACTTCGCGCAGAGATGACTGGAGCGGCAGCGGTGCGCTCCGGAGCGCCGCTTTTGCCGAAAGACGCCGGGAAGCGGCACTTGCTTTCGGCCAGCTGCGGAGCTGCGTATTCTGCCTCTCTAGTCGCCTACATCTTAGCGAAAAGCTTTTCCGCTCCAGTTCTCAAGGAGAAAGTGTACCAGCACTGCTCACTTAGCCCGACCTTGCCAGGAAATGGGATTTGCTGCACATTCCAAGGACACTGCATTTTCCTGGGCAAGCTGCAACCTGCTGGCAGGTGGCCGTGCTCTCTGCCCACTCCTGCCCAGTTCTTGGTAGTAGCGGGCACGTTGCAGCCTGGCGAAGGCAAGAAACCTGGAGAGCTGTCACAGAGCAGAAGGGCAGCTGAGATGCTGAAAAGCAGCAAAGCTGAACAGCCTGCCTCAGCTTCAGCAGTGTGTAATTGACTGAAGGCGAAAAACCAAGCAGCAGATCAGAGGGCTTCTGTGCGCACGGAAGGCAATTGCAAGAATCCAGCAGCTGCTTCTTGCCAAGCACAGTCAGCTGCCTAGGTTCTTGCTTCTTGACCAACTCACAGTTGCCCTTCTTTTCAGCAGCTGCCACCGTGTTCTCTGCATCTCGGAGCCTCTGGGGAGCAACAAGAATTTCCAAGGAGGGATGCATGACGACTATGTCAAAACCCAGGAAAGTTGTCCTGGAACACCTTCCTTTGGCATGCCAAGAGTGAATTCAACAGGCAGGAGAGCGGCAGGCACCGTCCTGCTGCAGCCTGCGAGCTTCGCACACAAGCCGGCTTCTTCGCGGCTTCGTTCTTCGCCTCTTGCAAGCTACCGCGATCTCCAGCTGCCGGAGGCCAAGAACCGGCTACTTCGCGCAGAGATGACTGGAGCGGCAGCGGTGCGCTCCGGAGCGCCGCTTTTGCCGAAAGACGCCGGGAAGCGGCACTTGCTTTCGGCCAGCTGCGGAGCTGCGTATTCTGCCTCTCTAGTCGCCTACATCTTAGCGAAAAGCTTTTCCGCTCCAGTTCTCAAGGAGAAAGTGTACCAGCACTGCTCACTTAGCCCGACCTTGCCAGGAAATTGGATTTGCTGCACATTCCAAGGACACTGCATTTTCCTGGGCAAGCTGCAACCTGCTGGCAGGTGGCCGTGCTCTCTGCCCACTCCTGCCCAGTTCTTGGTACTAGCGGGCACGTTGCAGCCTGGCGAAGGCAAGAAACCTGGAGAGCTGTCACAGAGCAGAAGGGCAGCTGAGATGCTGAAAAGCAGCAAAGCTGAACAGCCTGCCTCAGCTTCAGCAGTGTGTAATTGACTGAAGGCGAAAAACCAAGCAGCAGATCAGAGGGTTTCTGTGCGCACGGAAGGCAATTGCAAGAATCCAGCAGCTGCTTCTTGCCAAGCGCAGACAGCTGCCTAGGTTCTTGTTCTTGACCAACTCACAGTTGCCCTTCTTTTCAGCAGCTGCCACCGTGTTCTCTGCATCTCGGAGCCTCTGGGGAGCAACAAGTATTTCCAAGGTGGGATGCATGACGACTATGTCAAAACCCAGGAAAGTTGTCCTGGAACACCTTCCATTTGCATGCCAAGAGTGAATTCAACAGGCAGGAGAGCGGCAGCCACCGTCCTGCAGCTGTCTGCGAGCTTCGCACACAAGCCGGCTTCTTCGCGGCTTCGTTCTTCGCCTCTTGCAAGCTACCGCGGTCTCCGGCTGCCGGAGGCGAAGAAGCGGCTACTTCGCGCACAGATGACTGGAGCGGCAGCGGTGCGCTCCGGAGCGCCGCTTTTGCCGAAAGACGCCGGGAAGCGGCACTTGCTTTCGGCCAGCTGCGGAGCTGCGTATTCTGCCTCTCTAGTCGCCTACATCTTAGTGAAAAGCTTTTCCGCTCCTGTTCTCAAGGAGAAAGTGTACCAGCACTGCTCACTTAGCCCGACCTTGCCAGGAAATTGGATTTGCTGCACATTCCAAGGACACTGCATTTTCCTGGGCAAGCTGCAACCTGCTGGCAGGTGGCCGTGCTCTCTGCCCACTCCTGCCCACTTCTTGGTAGTAGCGGGCACCTTGCAGCCTGGCGAAGGCAAGAAACCTGGAGAGCTGTCACAGAGCAGAAGGGCCGCTGAGATGCTGAAAAGCAGCAAAGCTGAACAGCCTGCCTCAGCTTCAGCAGTGTGTAATTGACTGAAGGCGAAAAACCAAGCAGCAGATCAGAGGGCTTCTGTGCGCACGGAAGGCGATTGCAAGAATCCAGCAGCTGCTTCTTGCCAAGCACAGTCAGCTGCCTAGGTTCTTGCTTCTTGACCAACTCACAGTTGCCCTTCTTTTCAGCAGCTGCCACCGTGTTCTCTGCATCTCGGAGCCTCTGGGGAGCAACAAGAATTTCCAAGGTGGGATGCATGACGACTATGTCAAAACCCAGGAAAGTTGTCCTGGAACACCTTCCTTTGGCATGCCAAGAGTGAATTCAACAGGCAGGAGAGCGGCAGGCACCGTCCTGCAGCAGCCTGCGAGCTTCGCACACAAGCCGGCTTCTTCGCGGCTTCGTTCTTCGCCTCTTGCAAGCTACCGCGGTCTCCGGCTGCCGGAGGCGAAGAAGCGGCTACTTCGCGCACAGATGACTGGAGCGGCAGCGGTGCGCTCCGGAGCGCCGCTTTTGCCGAAAGACGCCGGGAAGCGGCACTTGCTTTCGGCCAGCTGCGGAGCTGCGTATTCTGCCTCTCTAGTCGCCTACATCTTAGTGAAAAGCTTTTCCGCTCCTGTTCTCAAGGAGAAAGTGTACCAGCACTGCTCACTTAGCCCGACCTTGCCAGGAAATTGGATTTGCTGCACATTCCAAGGACACTGCATTTTCCTGGGCAAGCTGCAACCTGCTGGCAGGTGGCCGTGCTCTCTGCCCACTCCTGCCCACTTCTTGGTAGTAGCGGGCACCTTGCAGCCTGGCGAAGGCAAGAAACCTCGAGAGCTGTCACAGAGCAGAAGGGCAGCTGAGATGCTGAAAAGCAGCAAAGCTGAACAGCCTGCCTCAGCTTCAGCAGTGTGTAATTGACTGAAGGCGAAAAACCAAGCAGCAGATCAGAGGGCTTCTGTGCGCACGGAAGGCGATTGCAAGAATCCAGCAGCTGCTTCTTGCCAAGCACAGTCAGCTGCCTAGGTTCTTGCTTCTTGACCAACTCACAGTTGCCCTTCTTTTCAGCAGCTGCCACCGTGTTCTCTGCATCTCGGAGCCTCTGGGGAGCAACAAGAATTTCCAAGGTGGGATGCATGACGACTATGTCAAAACCCAGGAAAGTTGTCCTGGAACACCTTCCATTGGCATGCCAAGAGTGAATTCAACAGGCAGGAGAGCGGCAGGCACCGTCCTGCAGCAGCCTGCGAGCTTCGCACACAAGCCGGCTTCTTCGCGGCTTCGTTCTTCGCCTCTTGCAAGCTACCGCGGTCTCCGGCTGCCGGAGGCGAAGAAGCGGCTACTTCGCGCAGAGATGACTGGAGCGGCAGCGGTGCGCTCCGGAGCGCCGCTTTTGCCGAAAGACGCCGGGAAGCGGCACTTGCTTTCGGCCAGCTGCGGAGCTGCGTATTCTGCCTCTCTAGTCGCCTACATCTTAGTGAAAAGCTTTTCCGCTCCTGTTCTCAAGGAGAAAGTGTACCAGCACTGCTCACTTAGCCCGACCTTGCCAGGAAATGGGATTTGCTGCACATTCCAAGGACACTGCATTTTCCTGGGCAAGCTGCAACCTGCTGGCAGGTGGCCGTGCTCTCTGCCCACTCCTGCCCAGTTCTTGGTAGTAGCGGGCACCTTGCAGCCTGGCGAAGGCAAGAAACCTGGAGAGCTGTCACAGAGCAGAAGGGCAGCTGAAATGCTGAAAAGCAGCAAAACTGAACAGCCTGCCTCAGCTTCAGCAGTGTGTAATTGACTGAAGGCGAAAAACCAAGCAGCAGATCAGAGGGCTTCTGTGCGCACGGAAGGCAATTGCAAGAATCCAGCAGCTGCTTCTTGCCAAGCACAGTCAGCTGCCTAGGTTCTTGCTTCTTGACCAACTCACAGTTGCCCTTCTTTTCAGCAGCTGCCACCGTGTTCTCTGCATCTCGGAGTCTCTGGGGAGCAACAAGAATTTCCAAGGAGGGATGCATGACGACTATGTCAAAACCCAGGAAAGTTGTCCTGGAACACCTTCCATTTGCATGCCAAGAGTGAATTCAACAGGCAGGAGAGCGGCAGGCACCGTCCTGCAGCAGCCTGCGAGCTTCGCACACAAGCCGGCTTCTTCGCGGCTTCGTTCTTCGCCTCTTGCAAGCTACCGCGGTCTCCGGCTGCCGGAGGCGAAGAAGCGGCTACTTCGCGCACAGATGACTGGAGCGGCAGCGGTGCGCTCCGGAGCGCCGCTTTTGCCGAAAGACGCCGGGAAGCGGCACTTGCTTTCGGCCAGCTGCGGAGCTGCGTATTCTGCCTCTCTAGTCGCCTACATCTTAGCGAAAAGCTTTCCCGCACCAGTTCTCAAGGAGAAAGTGTACCAGCACTGCTCACTTAGACCGACCTTGCCAGGAAATGGGATTTGCTGCACATTCCAAGGACACTGCATTTTCCTGGGCAAGCTGCAACCTGCTGGCAGGTGGCCGTGCTCTCTGCCCACTCCTGCCCACTTCTTGGTAGTAGCGGGCACCTTGCAGCCTGGCGAAGGCAAGAAACCTCGAGAGCTGTCACAGAGCAGAAGGGCCGCTGAGATGCTGAAAAGCAGCAAAGCTGAACAGCCTGCCTCAGCTTCAGCAGTGTGTAATTGACTGAAGGCGAAAAACCAAGCAGCAGATCAGAGGGCTTCTGTGCGCACGGAAGGCGATTGCAAGAATCCAGCAGCTGCTTCTTGCCAAGCACAGTCAGCTGCCTAGGTTCTTGCTTCTTGACCAACTCACAGTTGCCCTTCTTTTCAGCAGCTGCCACCGTGTTCTCTGCATCTCGGAGCCTCTGGGGAGCAACAAGAATTTCCAAGGTGGGATGCATGACGACTATGTCAAAACCCAGGAAAGTTGTCCTGGAACACCTTCCTTTGGCATGCCAAGAGTGAATTCAACAGGCAGGAGAGCGGCAGGCACCGTCCTGCAGCAGCCTGCGAGCTTCGCACACAAGCCGGCTTCTTCGCGGCTTCGTTCTTCGCCTCTTGCAAGCTACCGCGGTCTCCGGCTGCCGGAGGCGAAGAAGCGGCTACTTCGCGCACAGATGACTGGAGCGGCAGCGGTGCGCTCCGGAGCGCCGCTTTTGCCGAAAGACGCCGGGAAGCGGCACTTGCTTTCGGCCAGCTGCGGAGCTGCGTATTCTGCCTCTCTAGTCGCCTACATCTTAGCGAAAAGCTTTTCCGCTCCAGTTCTCAAGGAGAAAGTGTACCAGCACTGCTCACTTAGCCCGACCTTGCCAGGAAATGGGATTTGCTGCACATTCCAAGGACACTGCATTTTCCTGGGCAAGCTGCAACCTGCTGGCAGGTGGCCGTGCTCTCTGCCCACTCCTGCCCAGTTCTTGGTAGTAGCGGGCACGTTGCAGCCTGGCGAAGGCAAGAAACCTGGAGAGCTGTCACAGAGCAGAAGGGCAGCTGAGATGCTGAAAAGCAGCAAAGCTGAACAGCCTGCCTCAGCTTCAGCAGTGTGTAATTGACTGAAGGCGAAAAACCAAGCAGCAGATCAGAGGGCTTCTGTGCGCACGGAAGGCAATTGCAAGAATCCAGCAGCTGCTTCTTGCCAAGCACAGTCAGCTGCCTAGGTTCTTGCTTCTTGACCAACTCACAGTTGCCCTTCTTTTCAGCAGCTGCCACCGTGTTCTCTGCATCTCGGAGCCTCTGGGGAGCAACAAGAATTTCCAAGGTGGGATGCATGACGACTATGTCAAAACCCAGGAAAGTTGTCCTGGAACACCTTCCTTTGGCATGCCAAGAGTGAATTCAACAGGCAGGAGAGCGGCAGGCACCGTCCTGCAGCAGCCTGCGAGCTTCGCACACCAGCCGGCTTCTTCGCGGCTTCGTTCTTCGCCTCTTGCAAGCTACCGCGGTCTCCGGCTGCCGGAGGCGAAGAAGCGGCTATTTCGCGCAGAGATGACTGGAGCGGCAGCGGTGCGCTCCGGAGCGCCGCTTTTGCCGAAAGACGCCGGGAAGCGGCACTTGCTTTCGGCCAGCTGCGGAGCTGCGTATTCTGCCTCTCTAGTCGCCTACATCTTAGTGAAAAGCTTTTCCGCTCCTGTTCTCAAGGAGAAAGTGTACCAGCACTGCTCACTTAGCCCGACCTTGCCAGGAAATGGGATTTGCTGCACATTCCAAGGACACTGCATTTTCCTGGGCAAGCTGCAACCTGCTGGCAGGTGGCCGTGCTCTCTGCCCACTCCTGCCCACTTCTTGGTAGTAGCGGGCACCTTGCAGCCTGGCGAAGGCAAGAAACCTCGAGAGCTGTCACAGAGCAGAAGGGCCGCTGAGATGCTGAAAAGCAGCAAAGCTGAACAGCCTGCCTCAGCTTCAGCAGTGTGTAATTGACTGAAGGGCAAAAACGAAGCAGCACATCAGAGGGCTTCTGTGCGCACGGAAGGCGATTGCAAGAATCCAGCAGCTGCTTCTTGCCAAGCACAGTCAGCTGCCTATGTTCTTGCTTCTTGACCAACTCACAGTTGCCCTTCTTTTCAGCAGCTGCCACCGTGTTCTCTGCATCTCGGAGCCTCTGGGGAGCAACAAGAATTTCCAAGGAGGGATGCATGACGACTATGTCAAAACCCAGGAAAGTTGTCCTGGAACACCTTCCTTTGGCATGCCAAGAGTGAATTCAACAGGCAGGAGAGCGGCAGGCACCGTCCTGCAGCAGCCTGCGAGCTTCGCACACAAGCCGGCTTCTTCGCGGCTTCGTTCTTCGCCTCTTGCAAGCTACCGCGATCTCCAGCTGCCGGAGGCGAAGAAGCGGCTACTTCGCGCAGAGATGACTGGAGCGGCAGCGGTGCGCTCCGGAGCGCCGCTTTTGCCGAAAGACGCCGGGAAGCGGCACTTGCTTTCGGCCAGCTGCGGAGCTGCGTATTCTGCCTCTCTAGTCGCCTACATCTTAGTGAAAAGCTTTTCCGCTCCTGTTCTCAAGGAGAAAGTGTACCAGCACTGCTCACTTAGCCCGACCTTGCCAGGAAATGGGATTTGCTGCACATTCCAAGGACACTGCATTTTCCTGGGCAAGCTGCAACCTGCTGGCAGGTGGCCGTGCTCTCTGCCCACTCCTGCCCAGTTCTTGGTAGTAGCGGGCACCTTGCAGCCTGGCGAAGGCAAGAAACCTGGAGAGCTGTCACAGAGCAGAAGGGCAGCTGAGATGCTGAAAAGCAGCAAAACTGAACAGCCTGCCTCAGCTTCAGCAGTGTGTAATTGACTGAAGGCGAAAAACCAAGCAGCAGATCAGAGGGCTTCTGTGCGCACGGAAGGCAATTGCAAGAATCCAGCAGCTGCTTCTTGCCAAGCACAGTCAGCTGCCTAGGTTCTTGCTTCTTGACCAACTCACAGTTGCCCTTCTTTTCAGCAGCTGCCACCGTGTTCTCTGCATCTCGGAGTCTCTGGGGAGCAACAAGAATTTCCAAGGAGGGATGCATGACGACTATGTCAAAACCCAGGAAAGTTGTCCTGGAACACCTTCCATTTGCATGCCAAGAGTGAATTCAACAGGCAGGAGAGCGGCAGGCACCGTCCTGCAGCAGCCTGCGAGCTTCGCACACAAGCCGGCTTCTTCGCGGCTTCGTTCTTCGCCTCTTGCAAGCTACCGCGGTCTCCGGCTGCCGGAGGCGAAGAAGCGGCTACTTCGCGCACAGATGACTGGAGCGGCAGCGGTGCGCTCCGGAGCGCCGCTTTTGCCGAAAGACGCCGGGAAGCGGCACTTGCTTTCGGCCAGCTGCGGAGCTGCGTATTCTGCCTCTCTAGTCGCCTACATCTTAGCGAAAAGCTTTCCCGCACCAGTTCTCAAGGAGAAAGTGTACCAGCACTGCTCACTTAGACCGACCTTGCCAGGAAATGGGATTTGCTGCACATTCCAAGGACACTGCATTTTCCTGGGCAAGCTGCAACCTGCTGGCAGGTGGCCGTGCTCTCTGCCCACTCCTGCCCAGTTCTTGGTAGTAGCGGGCACCTTGCAGCCTGGCGAAGGCAAGAAACCTGGAGAGCTGTCACAGAGCAGAAGGGCAGCTGAAATGCTGAAAAGCAGCAAAACTGAACAGCCTGCCTCAGCTTCAGCAGTGTGTAATTGACTGAAGGCGAAAAACCAAGCAGCAGATCAGAGGGCTTCTGTGCGCACGGAAGGCAATTGCAAGAATCCAGCAGCTGCTTCTTGCCAAGCACAGTCAGCTGCCTAGGTTCTTGCTTCTTGACCAACTCACAGTTGCCCTTCTTTTCAGCAGCTGCCACCGTGTTCTCTGCATCTCGGAGTCTCTGGGGAGCAACAAGAATTTCCAAGGAGGGATGCATGACGACTATGTCAAAACCCAGGAAAGTTGTCCTGGAACACCTTCCATTTGCATGCCAAGAGTGAATTCAACAGGCAGGAGAGCGGCAGGCACCGTCCTGCAGCAGCCTGCGAGCTTCGCACACAAGCCGGCTTCTTCGCGGCTTCGTTCTTCGCCTCTTGCAAGCTACCGCGGTCTCCGGCTGCCGGAGGCGAAGAAGCGGCTACTTCGCGCACAGATGACTGGAGCGGCAGCGGTGCGCTCCGGAGCGCCGCTTTTGCCGAAAGACGCCGGGAAGCGGCACTTGCTTTCGGCCAGCTGCGGAGCTGCGTATTCTGCCTCTCTAGTCGCCTACATCTTAGCGAAAAGCTTTTCCGCTCCAGTTCTCAAGGAGAAAGTGTACCAGCACTGCTCACTTAGCCCGACCTTGCCAGGAAATGGGATTTGCTGCACATTCCAAGGACACTGCATTTTCCTGGGCAAGCTGCAACCTGCTGGCAGGTGGCCGTGCTCTCTGCCCACTCCTGCCCAGTTCTTGGTAGTAGCGGGCACGTTGCAGCCTGGCGAAGGCAAGAAACCTCGAGAGCTGTCACAGAGCAGAAGGGCCGCTGAGATGCTGAAAAGCAGCAAAGCTGAACAGCCTGCCTCAGCTTCAGCAGTGTGTAATTGACTGAAGGCGAAAAACCAAGCAGCAGATCAGAGGGTTTCTGTGCGCACGGAAGGCAATTGCAAGAATCCAGCAGCTGCTTCTTGCCAAGCGCAGACAGCTGCCTAGGTTCTTGTTCTTGACCAACTCACAGTTGCCCTTCTTTTCAGCAGCTGCCACCGTGTTCTCTGCATCTCGGAGCCTCTGGGGAGCAACAAGTATTTCCAAGGTGGGATGCATGACGACTATGTCAAAACCCAGGAAAGTTGTCCTGGAACACCTTCCATTTGCATGCCAAGAGTGAATTCAACAGGCAGGAGAGCGGCAGCCACCGTCCTGCAGCTGTCTGCGAGCTTCGCACACAAGCCGGCTTCTTCGCGGCTTCGTTCTTCGCCTCTTGCAAGCTACCGCGATCTCCGGCTGCCGGAGGCGAAGACGCGGCTACTTCGCGCACAGTTCACTGGAGCGGCAGCGGTGCGCTCCGAAGCGCCGCTTTTGCCGAAAGACGCCGGGAAGCGGCACTTGCTTTCGGCCAGCTGCGGAGCTGCGTATTCTGCCTCTCTAGTCGCCTACATCTTAGCGAAAAGCTTTTCCGCTCCAGTTCTCAAGGAGAAAGTGTACCAGCACTGCTCACTTAGCCCGACCTTGCCAGGAAATGGGATTTGCTGCACATTCCAAGGACACTGCATTTTCCTGGGCAAGCTGCAACCTGCTGGCAGGTGGCCGTGCTCTCTGCCCACTCCTGCCCAGTTCTTGGTAGTAGCGGGCACCTTGCAGCCTGGCGAAGGCAAGAAACCTGGAGAGCTGTCACAGAGCAGAAGGGCAGCTGAGATGCTGAAAAGCAGCAAAGCTGAACAGCCTGCCTCAGCTTCAGCAGTGTGTAATTGACTGAAGGCGAAAACCAAGCAGCAGATCAGAGGGCTTCTGTGCGCACGGAAGGCAATTGCAAGAATCCAGCAGCTGCTTCTTGCCAAGCACAGTCAGCTGCCTAGGTTCTTGCTTCTTGACCAACTCACAGTTGCCCTTCTTTTCAGCAGCTGCCACCGTGTTCTCTGCATCTCGGAGCCTCTGGGGAGCAACAAGAATTTCCAAGGAGGGATGCATGACGACTATGTCAAAACCCAGGAAAGTTGTCCTGGAACACCTTCCTTTGGCATGCCAAGAGTGAATTCAGGAGGCAGGAGAGCGGCAGGCACCGTCCTGCAGCAGCCTGCGAGCTTCGCACACAAGCCGGCTTCTTCGCGGCTTCGTTCTTCGCCTCTTGCAAGCTACCGCGATCTCCAGCTGCCGGAGGCGAAGAAGCGGCTACTTCGCGCAGAGATGACTGGAGCGGCAGCGGTGCGCTCCGGAGCGCCGCTTTTGCCGAAAGACGCCGGGAAGCGGCACTTGCTTTCGGCCAGCTGCGGAGCTGCGTATTCTGCCTCTCTAGTCGCCTACATCTTAGCGAAAAGCTTTTCCGCTCCAGTTCTCAAGGAGAAAGTGTACCAGCACTGCTCACTTAGCCCGACCTTGCCAGGAAATGGGATTTGCTGCACATTCCAAGGACACTGCATTTTCCTGGGCAAGCTGCAACCTGCTGGCAGGTGGCCGTGCTCTCTGCCCACTCCTGCCCAGTTCTTGGTAGTAGCGGGCACGTTGCAGCCTGGCGAAGGCAAGAAACCTGGAGAGCTGTCACAGAGCAGAAGGGCAGCTGAGATGCTGAAAAGCAGCAAAGCTGAACAGCCTGCCTCAGCTTCAGCAGTGTGTAATTGACTGAAGGCGAAAAACCAAGCAGCAGATCAGAGGGCTTCTGTGCGCACGGAAGGCAATTGCAAGAATCCAGCAGCTGCTTCTTGCCAAGCACAGTCAGCTGCCTAGGTTCTTGCTTCTTGACCAACTCACAGTTGCCCTTCTTTTCAGCAGCTGCCACCGTGTTCTCTGCATCTCGGAGCCTCTGGGGAGCAACAAGAATTTCCAAGGAGGGATGCATGACGACTATGTCAAAACCCAGGAAAGTTGTCCTGGAACACCTTCCTTTGGCATGCCAAGAGTGAATTCAACAGGCAGGAGAGCGGCAGGCACCGTCCTGCTGCAGCCTGCGAGCTTCGCACACAAGCCGGCTTCTTCGCGGCTTCGTTCTTCGCCTCTTGCAAGCTACCGCGATCTCCAGCTGCCGGAGGCCAAGAAGCGGCTACTTCGCGCAGAGATGACTGGAGCGGCAGCGGTGCGCTCCGGAGCGCCGCTTTTGCCGAAAGACGCCGGGAAGCGGCACTTGCTTTCGGCCAGCTGCGGAGCTGCGTATTCTGCCTCTCTAGTCGCCTACATCTTAGCGAAAAGCTTTTCCGCTCCAGTTCTCAAGGAGAAAGTGTACCAGCACTGCTCACTTAGCCCGACCTTGCCAGGAAATTGGATTTGCTGCACATTCCAAGGACACTGCATTTTCCTGGGCAAGCTGCAACCTGCTGGCAGGTGGCCGTGCTCTCTGCCCACTCCTGCCCAGTTCTTGGTACTAGCGGGCACGTTGCAGCCTGGCGAAGGCAAGAAACCTGGAGAGCTGTCACAGAGCAGAAGGGCAGCTGAGATGCTGAAAAGCAGCAAAGCTGAACAGCCTGCCTCAGCTTCAGCAGTGTGTAATTGACTGAAGGCGAAAAACCAAGCAGCAGATCAGAGGGTTTCTGTGCGCACGGAAGGCAATTGCAAGAATCCAGCAGCTGCTTCTTGCCAAGCGCAGACAGCTGCCTAGGTTCTTGTTCTTGACCAACTCACAGTTGCCCTTCTTTTCAGCAGCTGCCACCGTGTTCTCTGCATCTCGGAGCCTCTGGGGAGCAACAAGTATTTCCAAGGTGGGATGCATGACGACTATGTCAAAACCCAGGAAAGTTGTCCTGGAACACCTTCCATTTGCATGCCAAGAGTGAATTCAACAGGCAGGAGAGCGGCAGCCACCGTCCTGCAGCTGTCTGCGAGCTTCGCACACAAGCCGGCTTCTTCGCGGCTTCGTTCTTCGCCTCTTGCAAGCTACCGCGGTCTCCGGCTGCCGGAGGCGAAGAAGCGGCTATTTCGCGCAGAGATGACTGGAGCGGCAGCGGTGCGCTCCGGAGCGCCGCTTTTGCCGAAAGACGCCGGGAAGCGGCACTTGCTTTCGGCCAGCTGCGGAGCTGCGTATTCTGCCTCTCTAGTCGCCTACATCTTAGTGAAAAGCTTTTCCGCTCCTGTTCTCAAGGAGAAAGTGTACCAGCACTGCTCACTTAGCCCGACCTTGCCAGGAAATGGGATTTGCTGCACATTCCAAGGACACTGCATTTTCCTGGGCAAGCTGCAACCTGCTGGCAGGTGGCCGTGCTCTCTGCCCACTCCTGCCCACTTCTTGGTAGTAGCGGGCACCTTGCAGCCTGGCGAAGGCAAGAAACCTCGAGAGCTGTCACAGAGCAGAAGGGCCGCTGAGATGCTGAAAAGCAGCAAAGCTGAACAGCCTGCCTCAGCTTCAGCAGTGTGTAATTGACTGAAGGGCAAAAACGAAGCAGCACATCAGAGGGCTTCTGTGCGCACGGAAGGCGATTGCAAGAATCCAGCAGCTGCTTCTTGCCAAGCACAGTCAGCTGCCTATGTTCTTGCTTCTTGACCAACTCACAGTTGCCCTTCTTTTCAGCAGCTGCCACCGTGTTCTCTGCATCTCGGAGCCTCTGGGGAGCAACAAGAATTTCCAAGGAGGGATGCATGACGACTATGTCAAAACCCAGGAAAGTTGTCCTGGAACACCTTCCTTTGGCATGCCAAGAGTGAATTCAACAGGCAGGAGAGCGGCAGGCACCGTCCTGCAGCAGCCTGCGAGCTTCGCACACAAGCCGGCTTCTTCGCGGCTTCGTTCTTCGCCTCTTGCAAGCTACCGCGATCTCCAGCTGCCGGAGGCGAAGAAGCGGCTACTTCGCGCAGAGATGACTGGAGCGGCAGCGGTGCGCTCCGAAGCGCCGCTTTTGCCGAAAGATGCCGGGAAGCGGCACTTGCTTTCGGCCAGCTGCGGAGCTGCGTATTCTGCCTCTCTAGTCGCCTACATCTTAGTGAAAAGCTTTTCCGCTCCTGTTCTCAAGGAGAAAGTGTACCAGCACTGCTCACTTAGCCCGACCTTGCCAGGAAATGGGATTTGCTGCACATTCCAAGGACACTGCATTTTCCTGGGCAAGCTGCAACCTGCTGGCAGGTGGCCGTGCTCTCTGCCCACTCCTGCCCAGTTCTTGGTAGTAGCGGGCACCTTGCAGCCTGGCGAAGGCAAGAAACCTGGAGAGCTGTCACAGAGCAGAAGGGCAGCTGAGATGCTGAAAAGCAGCAAAACTGAACAGCCTGCCTCAGCTTCAGCAGTGTGTAATTGACTGAAGGCGAAAAACCAAGCAGCAGATCAGAGGGCTTCTGTGCGCACGGAAGGCAATTGCAAGAATCCAGCAGCTGCTTCTTGCCAAGCACAGTCAGCTGCCTAGGTTCTTGCTTCTTGACCAACTCACAGTTGCCCTTCTTTTCAGCAGCTGCCACCGTGTTCTCTGCATCTCGGAGTCTCTGGGGAGCAACAAGAATTTCCAAGGAGGGATGCATGACGACTATGTCAAAACCCAGGAAAGTTGTCCTGGAACACCTTCCATTTGCATGCCAAGAGTGAATTCAACAGGCAGGAGAGCGGCAGGCACCGTCCTGCAGCAGCCTGCGAGCTTCGCACACAAGCCGGCTTCTTCGCGGCTTCGTTCTTCGCCTCTTGCAAGCTACCGCGGTCTCCGGCTGCTGGAGGCGAAGAAGCGGCTACTTCGCGCACAGATGACTGGAGCGGCAGCGGTGCGCTCCGGAGCGCCGCTTTTGCCGAAAGACGCCGGGAAGCGGCACTTGCTTTCGGCCAGCTGCGGAGCTGCGTATTCTGCCTCTCTAGTCGCCTACATCTTAGCGAAAAGCTTTCCCGCACCAGTTCTCAAGGAGAAAGTGTACCAGCACTGCTCACTTAGACCGACCTTGCCAGGAAATGGGATTTGCTGCACATTCCAAGGACACTGCATTTTCCTGGGCAAGCTGCAACCTGCTGGCAGGTGGCCGTGCTCTCTGCCCACTCCTGCCCACTTCTTGGTAGTAGCGGGCACCTTGCAGCCTGGCGAAGGCAAGAAACCTGGAGAGCTGTCACAGAGCAGAAGGGCCGCTGAGATGCTGAAAAGCAGCAAAGCTGAACAGCCTGCCTCAGCTTCAGCAGTGTGTAATTGACTGAAGGCGAAAAACCAAGCAGCAGATCAGAGGGCTTCTGTGCGCACGGAAGGCGATTGCAAGAATCCAGCAGCTGCTTCTTGCCAAGCACAGTCAGCTGCCTAGGTTCTTGCTTCTTGACCAACTCACAGTTGCCCTTCTTTTCAGCAGCTGCCACCGTGTTCTCTGCATCTCGGAGCCTCTGGGGAGCAACAAGAATTTCCAAGGTGGGATGCATGACGACTATGTCAAAACCCAGGAAAGTTGTCCTGGAACACCTTCCTTTGGCATGCCAAGAGTGAATTCAACAGGCAGGAGAGCGGCAGGCACCGTCCTGCAGCAGCCTGCGAGCTTCGCACACAAGCCGGCTTCTTCGCGGCTTCGTTCTTCGCCTCTTGCAAGCTACCGCGGTCTCCGGCTGCCGGAGGCGAAGAAGCGGCTACTTCGCGCACAGATGACTGGAGCGGCAGCGGTGCGCTCCGGAGCGCCGCTTTTGCCGAAAGACGCCGGGAAGCGGCACTTGCTTTCGGCCAGCTGCGGAGCTGCGTATTCTGCCTCTCTAGTCGCCTACATCTTAGTGAAAAGCTTTTCCGCTCCTGTTCTCAAGGAGAAAGTGTACCAGCACTGCTCACTTAGCCCGACCTTGCCAGGAAATTGGATTTGCTGCACATTCCAAGGACACTGCATTTTCCTGGGCAAGCTGCAACCTGCTGGCAGGTGGCCGTGCTCTCTGCCCACTCCTGCCCAGTTCTTGGTAGTAGCGGGCACCTTGCAGCCTGGCGAAGGCAAGAAACCTGGAGAGCTGTCACAGAGCAGAAGGGCAGCTGAGATGCTGAAAAGCAGCAAAGCTGAACAGCCTGCCTCAGCTTCAGCAGTGTGTAATTGACTGAAGGCGAAAAACCAAGCAGCAGATCAGAGGGTTTCTGTGCGCACGGAAGGCAATTGCAAGAATCCAGCAGCTGCTTCTTGCCAAGCGCAGACAGCTGCCTAGGTTCTTGTTCTTGACCAACTCACAGTTGCCCTTCTTTTCAGCAGCTGCCACCGTGTTCTCTGCATCTCGGAGCCTCTGGGGAGCAACAAGTATTTCCAAGGTGGGATGCATGACGACTATGTCAAAACCCAGGAAAGTTGTCCTGGAACACCTTCCATTTGCATGCCAAGAGTGAATTCAACAGGCAGGAGAGCGGCAGCCACCGTCCTGCAGCTGTCTGCGAGCTTCGCACACAAGCCGGCTTCTTCGCGGCTTCGTTCTTCGCCTCTTGCAAGCTACCGCGATCTCCGGCTGCCGGAGGCGAAGACGCGGCTACTTCGCGCACAGTTCACTGGAGCGGCAGCGGTGCGCTCCGAAGCGCCGCTTTTGCCGAAAGACGCCGGGAAGCGGCACTTGCTTTCGGCCAGCTGCGGAGCTGCGTATTCTGCCTCTCTAGTCGCCTACATCTTAGCGAAAAGCTTTTCCGCTCCAGTTCTCAAGGAGAAAGTGTACCAGCACTGCTCACTTAGCCCGACCTTGCCAGGAAATGGGATTTGCTGCACATTCCAAGGACACTGCATTTTCCTGGGCAAGCTGCAACCTGCTGGCAGGTGGCCGTGCTCTCTGCCCACTCCTGCCCAGTTCTTGGTAGTAGCGGGCACCTTGCAGCCTGGCGAAGGCAAGAAACCTGGAGAGCTGTCACAGAGCAGAAGGGCAGCTGAGATGCTGAAAAGCAGCAAAGCTGAACAGCCTGCCTCAGCTTCAGCAGTGTGTAATTGACTGAAGGCGAAAACCAAGCAGCAGATCAGAGGGCTTCTGTGCGCACGGAAGGCAATTGCAAGAATCCAGCAGCTGCTTCTTGCCAAGCACAGTCAGCTGCCTAGGTTCTTGCTTCTTGACCAACTCACAGTTGCCCTTCTTTTCAGCAGCTGCCACCGTGTTCTCTGCATCTCGGAGCCTCTGGGGAGCAACAAGAATTTCCAAGGAGGGATGCATGACGACTATGTCAAAACCCAGGAAAGTTGTCCTGGAACACCTTCCTTTGGCATGCCAAGAGTGAATTCAGGAGGCAGGAGAGCGGCAGGCACCGTCCTGCAGCAGCCTGCGAGCTTCGCACACAAGCCGGCTTCTTCGCGGCTTCGTTCTTCGCCTCTTGCAAGCTACCGCGATCTCCAGCTGCCGGAGGCGAAGAAGCGGCTACTTCGCGCAGAGATGACTGGAGCGGCAGCGGTGCGCTCCGGAGCGCCGCTTTTGCCGAAAGACGCCGGGAAGCGGCACTTGCTTTCGGCCAGCTGCGGAGCTGCGTATTCTGCCTCTCTAGTCGCCTACATCTTAGCGAAAAGCTTTTCCGCTCCAGTTCTCAAGGAGAAAGTGTACCAGCACTGCTCACTTAGCCCGACCTTGCCAGGAAATGGGATTTGCTGCACATTCCAAGGACACTGCATTTTCCTGGGCAAGCTGCAACCTGCTGGCAGGTGGCCGTGCTCTCTGCCCACTCCTGCCCAGTTCTTGGTAGTAGCGGGCACGTTGCAGCCTGGCGAAGGCAAGAAACCTGGAGAGCTGTCACAGAGCAGAAGGGCAGCTGAGATGCTGAAAAGCAGCAAAGCTGAACAGCCTGCCTCAGCTTCAGCAGTGTGTAATTGACTGAAGGCGAAAAACCAAGCAGCAGATCAGAGGGCTTCTGTGCGCACGGAAGGCAATTGCAAGAATCCAGCAGCTGCTTCTTGCCAAGCACAGTCAGCTGCCTAGGTTCTTGCTTCTTGACCAACTCACAGTTGCCCTTCTTTTCAGCAGCTGCCACCGTGTTCTCTGCATCTCGGAGCCTCTGGGGAGCAACAAGAATTTCCAAGGAGGGATGCATGACGACTATGTCAAAACCCAGGAAAGTTGTCCTGGAACACCTTCCTTTGGCATGCCAAGAGTGAATTCAACAGGCAGGAGAGCGGCAGGCACCGTCCTGCTGCAGCCTGCGAGCTTCGCACACAAGCCGGCTTCTTCGCGGCTTCGTTCTTCGCCTCTTGCAAGCTACCGCGATCTCCAGCTGCCGGAGGCCAAGAAGCGGCTACTTCGCGCAGAGATGACTGGAGCGGCAGCGGTGCGCTCCGGAGCGCCGCTTTTGCCGAAAGACGCCGGGAAGCGGCACTTGCTTTCGGCCAGCTGCGGAGCTGCGTATTCTGCCTCTCTAGTCGCCTACATCTTAGCGAAAAGCTTTTCCGCTCCAGTTCTCAAGGAGAAAGTGTACCAGCACTGCTCACTTAGCCCGACCTTGCCAGGAAATTGGATTTGCTGCACATTCCAAGGACACTGCATTTTCCTGGGCAAGCTGCAACCTGCTGGCAGGTGGCCGTGCTCTCTGCCCACTCCTGCCCAGTTCTTGGTACTAGCGGGCACGTTGCAGCCTGGCGAAGGCAAGAAACCTGGAGAGCTGTCACAGAGCAGAAGGGCAGCTGAGATGCTGAAAAGCAGCAAAGCTGAACAGCCTGCCTCAGCTTCAGCAGTGTGTAATTGACTGAAGGCGAAAAACCAAGCAGCAGATCAGAGGGTTTCTGTGCGCACGGAAGGCAATTGCAAGAATCCAGCAGCTGCTTCTTGCCAAGCGCAGACAGCTGCCTAGGTTCTTGTTCTTGACCAACTCACAGTTGCCCTTCTTTTCAGCAGCTGCCACCGTGTTCTCTGCATCTCGGAGCCTCTGGGGAGCAACAAGTATTTCCAAGGTGGGATGCATGACGACTATGTCAAAACCCAGGAAAGTTGTCCTGGAACACCTTCCATTTGCATGCCAAGAGTGAATTCAACAGGCAGGAGAGCGGCAGCCACCGTCCTGCAGCTGTCTGCGAGCTTCGCACACAAGCCGGCTTCTTCGCGGCTTCGTTCTTCGCCTCTTGCAAGCTACCGCGGTCTCCGGCTGCCGGAGGCGAAGAAGCGGCTATTTCGCGCAGAGATGACTGGAGCGGCAGCGGTGCGCTCCGGAGCGCCGCTTTTGCCGAAAGACGCCGGGAAGCGGCACTTGCTTTCGGCCAGCTGCGGAGCTGCGTATTCTGCCTCTCTAGTCGCCTACATCTTAGTGAAAAGCTTTTCCGCTCCTGTTCTCAAGGAGAAAGTGTACCAGCACTGCTCACTTAGCCCGACCTTGCCAGGAAATGGGATTTGCTGCACATTCCAAGGACACTGCATTTTCCTGGGCAAGCTGCAACCTGCTGGCAGGTGGCCGTGCTCTCTGCCCACTCCTGCCCACTTCTTGGTAGTAGCGGGCACCTTGCAGCCTGGCGAAGGCAAGAAACCTCGAGAGCTGTCACAGAGCAGAAGGGCCGCTGAGATGCTGAAAAGCAGCAAAGCTGAACAGCCTGCCTCAGCTTCAGCAGTGTGTAATTGACTGAAGGGCAAAAACGAAGCAGCACATCAGAGGGCTTCTGTGCGCACGGAAGGCGATTGCAAGAATCCAGCAGCTGCTTCTTGCCAAGCACAGTCAGCTGCCTATGTTCTTGCTTCTTGACCAACTCACAGTTGCCCTTCTTTTCAGCAGCTGCCACCGTGTTCTCTGCATCTCGGAGCCTCTGGGGAGCAACAAGAATTTCCAAGGAGGGATGCATGACGACTATGTCAAAACCCAGGAAAGTTGTCCTGGAACACCTTCCTTTGGCATGCCAAGAGTGAATTCAACAGGCAGGAGAGCGGCAGGCACCGTCCTGCAGCAGCCTGCGAGCTTCGCACACAAGCCGGCTTCTTCGCGGCTTCGTTCTTCGCCTCTTGCAAGCTACCGCGATCTCCAGCTGCCGGAGGCGAAGAAGCGGCTACTTCGCGCAGAGATGACTGGAGCGGCAGCGGTGCGCTCCGAAGCGCCGCTTTTGCCGAAAGATGCCGGGAAGCGGCACTTGCTTTCGGCCAGCTGCGGAGCTGCGTATTCTGCCTCTCTAGTCGCCTACATCTTAGTGAAAAGCTTTTCCGCTCCTGTTCTCAAGGAGAAAGTGTACCAGCACTGCTCACTTAGCCCGACCTTGCCAGGAAATGGGATTTGCTGCACATTCCAAGGACACTGCATTTTCCTGGGCAAGCTGCAACCTGCTGGCAGGTGGCCGTGCTCTCTGCCCACTCCTGCCCAGTTCTTGGTAGTAGCGGGCACCTTGCAGCCTGGCGAAGGCAAGAAACCTGGAGAGCTGTCACAGAGCAGAAGGGCAGCTGAGATGCTGAAAAGCAGCAAAACTGAACAGCCTGCCTCAGCTTCAGCAGTGTGTAATTGACTGAAGGCGAAAAACCAAGCAGCAGATCAGAGGGCTTCTGTGCGCACGGAAGGCAATTGCAAGAATCCAGCAGCTGCTTCTTGCCAAGCACAGTCAGCTGCCTAGGTTCTTGCTTCTTGACCAACTCACAGTTGCCCTTCTTTTCAGCAGCTGCCACCGTGTTCTCTGCATCTCGGAGTCTCTGGGGAGCAACAAGAATTTCCAAGGAGGGATGCATGACGACTATGTCAAAACCCAGGAAAGTTGTCCTGGAACACCTTCCATTTGCATGCCAAGAGTGAATTCAACAGGCAGGAGAGCGGCAGGCACCGTCCTGCAGCAGCCTGCGAGCTTCGCACACAAGCCGGCTTCTTCGCGGCTTCGTTCTTCGCCTCTTGCAAGCTACCGCG
The DNA here is from genome assembly GCF_024509145.1 of Vidua macroura. Taxonomy (NCBI): domain Eukaryota; kingdom Metazoa; phylum Chordata; class Aves; order Passeriformes; family Viduidae; genus Vidua; species Vidua macroura. Next base: position 4,088,713 of record NC_071595.1, on the reverse strand, counting down.
GTCTCCGGCTGCTGGAGGCGAAGAAGCGGCTACTTCGCGCACAGATGACTGGAGCGGCAGCGGTGCGCTCCGGAGCGCCGCTTTTGCCGAAAGACGCCGGGAAGCGGCACTTGCTTTCGGCCAGCTGCGGAGCTGCGTATTCTGCCTCTCTAGTCGCCTACATCTTAGCGAAAAGCTTTCCCGCACCAGTTCTCAAGGAGAAAGTGTACCAGCACTGCTCACTTAGACCGACCTTGCCAGGAAATGGGATTTGCTGCACATTCCAAGGACACTGCATTTTCCTGGGCAAGCTGCAACCTGCTGGCAGGTGGCCGTGCTCTCTGCCCACTCCTGCCCACTTCTTGGTAGTAGCGGGCACCTTGCAGCCTGGCGAAGGCAAGAAACCTGGAGAGCTGTCACAGAGCAGAAGGGCCGCTGAGATGCTGAAAAGCAGCAAAGCTGAACAGCCTGCCTCAGCTTCAGCAGTGTGTAATTGACTGAAGGCGAAAAACCAAGCAGCAGATCAGAGGGCTTCTGTGCGCACGGAAGGCGATTGCAAGAATCCAGCAGCTGCTTCTTGCCAAGCACAGTCAGCTGCCTAGGTTCTTGCTTCTTGACCAACTCACAGTTGCCCTTCTTTTCAGCAGCTGCCACCGTGTTCTCTGCATCTCGGAGCCTCTGGGGAGCAACAAGAATTTCCAAGGTGGGATGCATGACGACTATGTCAAAACCCAGGAAAGTTGTCCTGGAACACCTTCCTTTGGCATGCCAAGAGTGAATTCAACAGGCAGGAGAGCGGCAGGCACCGTCCTGCAGCAGCCTGCGAGCTTCGCACACAAGCCGGCTTCTTCGCGGCTTCGTTCTTCGCCTCTTGCAAGCTACCGCGGTCTCCGGCTGCCGGAGGCGAAGAAGCGGCTACTTCGCGCACAGATGACTGGAGCGGCAGCGGTGCGCTCCGGAGCGCCGCTTTTGCCGAAAGACGCCGGGAAGCGGCACTTGCTTTCGGCCAGCTGCGGAGCTGCGTATTCTGCCTCTCTAGTCGCCTACATCTTAGTGAAAAGCTTTTCCGCTCCTGTTCTCAAGGAGAAAGTGTACCAGCACTGCTCACTTAGCCCGACCTTGCCAGGAAATTGGATTTGCTGCACATTCCAAGGACACTGCATTTTCCTGGGCAAGCTGCAACCTGCTGGCAGGTGGCCGTGCTCTCTGCCCACTCCTGCCCAGTTCTTGGTAGTAGCGGGCACCTTGCAGCCTGGCGAAGGCAAGAAACCTGGAGAGCTGTCACAGAGCAGAAGGGCAGCTGAGATGCTGAAAAGCAGCAAAGCTGAACAGCCTGCCTCAGCTTCAGCAGTGTGTAATTGACTGAAGGCGAAAAACCAAGCAGCAGATCAGAGGGTTTCTGTGCGCACGGAAGGCAATTGCAAGAATCCAGCAGCTGCTTCTTGCCAAGCGCAGACAGCTGCCTAGGTTCTTGTTCTTGACCAACTCACAGTTGCCCTTCTTTTCAGCAGCTGCCACCGTGTTCTCTGCATCTCGGAGCCTCTGGGGAGCAACAAGTATTTCCAAGGTGGGATGCATGACGACTATGTCAAAACCCAGGAAAGTTGTCCTGGAACACCTTCCATTTGCATGCCAAGAGTGAATTCAACAGGCAGGAGAGCGGCAGCCACCGTCCTGCAGCTGTCTGCGAGCTTCGCACACAAGCCGGCTTCTTCGCGGCTTCGTTCTTCGCCTCTTGCAAGCTACCGCGATCTCCGGCTGCCGGAGGCGAAGACGCGGCTACTTCGCGCACAGTTCACTGGAGCGGCAGCGGTGCGCTCCGAAGCGCCGCTTTTGCCGAAAGACGCCGGGAAGCGGCACTTGCTTTCGGCCAGCTGCGGAGCTGCGTATTCTGCCTCTCTAGTCGCCTACATCTTAGCGAAAAGCTTTTCCGCTCCAGTTCTCAAGGAGAAAGTGTACCAGCACTGCTCACTTAGCCCGACCTTGCCAGGAAATGGGATTTGCTGCACATTCCAAGGACACTGCATTTTCCTGGGCAAGCTGCAACCTGCTGGCAGGTGGCCGTGCTCTCTGCCCACTCCTGCCCAGTTCTTGGTAGTAGCGGGCACCTTGCAGCCTGGCGAAGGCAAGAAACCTGGAGAGCTGTCACAGAGCAGAAGGGCAGCTGAGATGCTGAAAAGCAGCAAAGCTGAACAGCCTGCCTCAGCTTCAGCAGTGTGTAATTGACTGAAGGCGAAAACCAAGCAGCAGATCAGAGGGCTTCTGTGCGCACGGAAGGCAATTGCAAGAATCCAGCAGCTGCTTCTTGCCAAGCACAGTCAGCTGCCTAGGTTCTTGCTTCTTGACCAACTCACAGTTGCCCTTCTTTTCAGCAGCTGCCACCGTGTTCTCTGCATCTCGGAGCCTCTGGGGAGCAACAAGAATTTCCAAGGAGGGATGCATGACGACTATGTCAAAACCCAGGAAAGTTGTCCTGGAACACCTTCCTTTGGCATGCCAAGAGTGAATTCAACAGGCAGGAGAGCGGCAGGCACCGTCCTGCAGCAGCCTGCGAGCTTCGCACACAAGCCGGCTTCTTCGCGGCTTCGTTCTTCGCCTCTTGCAAGCTACCGCGATCTCCAGCTGCCGGAGGCGAAGAAGCGGCTACTTCGCGCAGAGATGACTGGAGCGGCAGCGGTGCGCTCCGGAGCGCCGCTTTTGCCGAAAGACGCCGGGAAGCGGCACTTGCTTTCGGCCAGCTGCGGAGCTGCGTATTCTGCCTCTCTAGTCGCCTACATCTTAGCGAAAAGCTTTTCCGCTCCAGTTCTCAAGGAGAAAGTGTACCAGCACTGCTCACTTAGCCCGACCTTGCCAGGAAATGGGATTTGCTGCACATTCCAAGGACACTGCATTTTCCTGGGCAAGCTGCAACCTGCTGGCAGGTGGCCGTGCTCTCTGCCCACTCCTGCCCAGTTCTTGGTAGTAGCCGCCACGTTGCAGCCTGGCGAAGGCAAGAAACCTCGAGAGCTGTCACAGAGCAGAAGGGCAGCTGAGATGCTGAAAAGCAGCAAAGCTGAACAGCCTGCCTCAGCTTCAGCAGTGTGTAATTGACTGAAGGCGAAAAACCAAGCAGCAGATCAGAGGGCTTCTGTGCGCACGGAAGGCAATTGCAAGAATCCAGCAGCTGCTTCTTGCCAAGCACAGTCAGCTGCCTAGGTTCTTGCTTCTTGACCAACTCACAGTTGCCCTTCTTTTCAGCAGCTGCCACCGTGTTCTCTGCATCTCGGAGCCTCTGGGGAGCAACAAGAATTTCCAAGGAGGGATGCATGACGACTATGTCAAAACCCAGGAAAGTTGTCCTGGAACACCTTCCTTTGGCATGCCAAGAGTGAATTCAACAGGCAGGAGAGCGGCAGGCACCGTCCTGCTGCAGCCTGCGAGCTTCGCACACAAGCCGGCTTCTTCGCGGCTTCGTTCTTCGCCTCTTGCAAGCTACCGCGATCTCCAGCTGCCGGAGGCCAAGAACCGGCTACTTCGCGCAGAGATGACTGGAGCTGCAGCGGTGCGCTCCGGAGCGCCGCTTTTGCCGAAAGACGCCGGGAAGCGGCACTTGCTTTCGGCCAGCTGCGGAGCTGCGTATTCTGCCTCTCTAGTCGCCTACATCTTAGCGAAAAGCTTTTCCGCTCCAGTTCTCAAGGAGAAAGTGTACCAGCACTGCTCACTTAGCCCGACCTTGCCAGGAAATTGGATTTGCTGCACATTCCAAGGACACTGCATTTTCCTGGGCAAGCTGCAACCTGCTGGCAGGTGGCCGTGCTCTCTGCCCACTCCTGCCCAGTTCTTGGTACTAGCGGGCACGTTGCAGCCTGGCGAAGGCAAGAAACCTGGAGAGCTGTCACAGAGCAGAAGGGCAGCTGAGATGCTGAAAAGCAGCAAAGCTGAACAGCCTGCCTCAGCTTCAGCAGTGTGTAATTGACTGAAGGCGAAAAACCAAGCAGCAGATCAGAGGGCTTCTGTGCGCACGGAAGGCAATTGCAAGAATCCAGCAGCTGCTTCTTGCCAAGCGCAGACAGCTGCCTAGGTTCTTGTTCTTGACCAACTCACAGTTGCCCTTCTTTTCAGCAGCTGCCACCGTGTCCTCTGCATCTCGGAGCCTCTGGGGAGCAACAAGTATTTCCAAGGTGGGATGCATGACGACTATGTCAAAACCCAGGAAAGTTGTCCTGGAACACCTTCCATTTGCATGCCAAGAGTGAATTCAACAGGCAGGAGAGCGGCAGCCACCGTCCTGCAGCTGTCTGCGAGCTTCGCACACAAGCCGGCTTCTTCGCGGCTTTGTTCTTCGCCTCTTGCAAGCTACCGCGATCTCCGGCTGCCGGAGGCGAAGACGCGGCTACTTCGCGCACAGTTCACTGGAGCGGCAGCGGTGCGCTCCGAAGCGCCGCTTTTGCCGAAAGACGCCGGGAAGCGGCACTTGCTTTCGGCCAGCTGCGGAGCTGCGTATTCTGCCTCTCTAGTCGCCTACATCTTAGCGAAAAGCTTTTCCGCTCCAGTTCTCAAGGAGAAAGTGTACCAGCACTGCTCACTTAGCCCGACCTTGCCAGGAAATGGGATTTGCTGCACATTCCAAGGACACTGCATTTTCCTGGGCAAGCTGCAACCTGCTGGCAGGTGGCCGTGCTCTCTGCCCACTCCTGCCCAGTTCTTGGTAGTAGCGGGCACCTTGCAGCCTGGCGAAGGCAAGAAACCTGGAGAGCTGTCACAGAGCAGAAGGGCAGCTGAGATGCTGAAAAGCAGCAAAGCTGAACAGCCTGCCTCAGCTTCAGCAGTGTGTAATTGACTGAAGGCGAAAACCAAGCAGCAGATCAGAGGGCTTCTGTGCGCACGGAAGGCAATTGCAAGAATCCAGCAGCTGCTTCTTGCCAAGCACAGTCAGCTGCCTAGGTTCTTGCTTCTTGACCAACTCACAGTTGCCCTTCTTTTCAGCAGCTGCCACCGTGTTCTCTGCATCTCGGAGCCTCTGGGGAGCAACAAGAATTTCCAAGGAGGGATGCATGACGACTATGTCAAAACCCAGGAAAGTTGTCCTGGAACACCTTCCATTTGCATGCCAAGAGTGAATTCAAGAGGCAGGAGAGCGGCAGCCACCGTCCTGCAGCTGTCTGCGAGCTTTGCACACAAGCCGGCTTCTTCGCGGCTTCGTTCTTCGCCTCTTGCAAGCTACCGCGATCTCCGGCTGCCGGGGGCCAAGAAGCGGCTACTTCGCGCACAGATGACTGGAGCGGCAGTGGTGCGCTCCAGAGCGCCGCTTTTGCCGAAAGACGCCGGGAAGCGGCACTTGCTTTCGGCCAGCTGCGGAGCCGCGTATTCTGCCTCTCTAGTCGCCTACATCTTTGCGAAAAGCTTTCCCGCACCAGTTCTCAAGGAGAAAGTGTACCAGCACTGCTCACTTAGACCGACCTTGCCAGGAAATGGGATTTGCTGCACATTCCAAGGACACTGCATTTTCCTGGGCAAGCTGCAACCTGCTGGCAGGTGGCCGTGCTCTCTGCCCACTCCTGCCCACTTCTTGGTAGTAGCGGGCACCTTGCAGCCTGGCGAAGGCAAGAAACCTGGAGAGCTGTCACAGAGCAGAAGGGCAGCTGAGATGCTGAAAAGCAGCAAAGCTGAACAGCCTGCCTCAGCTTCAGCAGTGTGTAATTGACTGAAGGCGAAAACCAAGCAGCAGATCAGAGGGCTTCTGTGCGCACGGAAGGCAATTGCAAGAATCCAGCAGCTGCTTCTTGCCAAGCACAGTCAGCTGCCTAGGTTCTTGCTTCTTGACCAACTCACAGTTGCCCTTCTTTTCAGCAGCTGCCACCGTGTTCTCTGCATCTCGGAGCCTCTGGGGAGCAACAAGAATTTCCAAGGAGGGATGCATGACGACTATGTCAAAACCCAGGAAAGTTGTCCTGGAACACCTTCCTTTGGCATGCCAAGAGTGAATTCAGGAGGCAGGAGAGCGGCAGGCACCGTCCTGCAGCAGCCTGCGAGCTTCGCACACAAGCCGGCTTCTTCGCGGCTTCGTTCTTCGCCTCTTGCAAGCTACCGCGATCTCCAGCTGCCGGAGGCGAAGAAGCGGCTACTTCGCGCAGAGATGACTGGAGCGGCAGCGGTGCGCTCCGGAGCGCCGCTTTTGCCGAAAGACGCCGGGAAGCGGCACTTGCTTTCGGCCAGCTGCGGAGCTGCGTATTCTGCCTCTCTAGTCGCCTACATCTTAGCGAAAAGCTTTTCCGCTCCAGTTCTCAAGGAGAAAGTGTACCAGCACTGCTCACTTAGCCCGACCTTGCCAGGAAATGGGATTTGCTGCACATTCCAAGGACACTGCATTTTCCTGGGCAAGCTGCAACCTGCTGGCAGATGGCCGTGCTCTCTGCCCACTCCTGCCCACTTCTTGGTAGTAGCGGGCACGTTGCAGCCTGGCGAAGGCAAGAAACCTGGAGAGCTGTCACAGAGCAGAAGGGCCGCTGAGATGCTGAAAAGCAGCAAAGCTGAACAGCCTGCCTCAGCTTCAGCAGTGTGTAATTGACTGAAGGCGAAAAACCAAGCAGCAGATCAGAGGGCTTCTGTGCGCACGGAAGGCAATTGCAAGAATCCAGCAGCTGCTTCTTGCCAAGCACAGTCAGCTGCCTAGGTTCTTGCTTCTTGACCAACTCACAGTTGCCCTTCTTTTCAGCAGCTGCCACCGTGTTCTCTGCATCTCGGAGCCTCTGGGGAGCAACAAGAATTTCCAAGGAGGGATGCATGACGACTATGTCAAAACCCAGGAAAGTTGTCCTGGAACACCTTCCTTTGGCATGCCAAGAGTGAATTCAACAGGCAGGAGAGCGGCAGGCACCGTCCTGCTGCAGCCTGCGAGCTTCGCACACAAGCCGGCTTCTTCGCGGCTTCGTTCTTCGCCTCTTGCAAGCTACCGCGATCTCCAGCTGCCGGAGGCCAAGAACCGGCTACTTCGCGCAGAGATGACTGGAGCGGCAGCGGTGCGCTCCGGAGCGCCGCTTTTGCCGAAAGACGCCGGGAAGCGGCACTTGCTTTCGGCCAGCTGCGGAGCTGCGTATTCTGCCTCTCTAGTCGCCTACATCTTAGCGAAAAGCTTTTCCGCTCCAGTTCTCAAGGAGAAAGTGTACCAGCACTGCTCACTTAGCCCGACCTTGCCAGGAAATGGGATTTGCTGCACATTCCAAGGACACTGCATTTTCCTGGGCAAGCTGCAACCTGCTGGCAGGTGGCCGTGCTCTCTGCCCACTCCTGCCCACTTCTTGGTAGTAGCGGGCACCTTGCAGCCTGGCGAAGGCAAGAAACCTGGAGAGCTGTCACAGAGTGAAGGGCAGCTGAGATGCTGAAAAGCAGCAAAGCTGAAGAGCCTGCCTCAGCTTCAGCAGTGTGTAATTGACTGAAGGGCAAAAACGAAGCAGCAGATCAGAGGGCTTCTGTGCGCACCGAAGGCGATTGCAAGAATCCAGCAGCTGCTTCTTGCCAAGCACAGTCAGCTGCCTAGGTTCTTGCTTCTTGACCAACTCACAGTTGCCCTTCTTTTCAGCAGCTGCCACCGTGTTCTCTGCATCTCGGAGCCTCTGGGGAGCAACAAGAATTTCCAAGGTGGGATGCATGACGACTATGTCAAAACCCAGGAAAGTTGTCCTGGAACACCTTCCTTTGGCATGCCAAGAGTGAATTCAGGAGGCAGGAGAGCGGCAGGCACCGTCCTGCAGCAGCCTGCGAGCTTCGCACACAAGCCGGCTTCTTCGCGGCTTCGTTCTTCGCCTCTTGCAAGCTACCGCGGTCTCCGGCTGCCGGAGGCGAAGAAGCGGCTACTTCGCGCACAGATGACTGGAGCGGCAGCGGTGCGCTCCGGAGCGCCGCTTTTGCCGAAAGACGCCGGGAAGCGGCACTTGCTTTCGGCCAGCTGCGGAGCTGCGTATTCTGCCTCTCTAGTCGCCTACATCTTAGCGAAAAGCTTTTCCGCTCCAGTTCTCAAGGAGAAAGTGTACCAGCACTGCTCACTTAGCCCGACCTTGCCAGGAAATGGGATTTGCTGCACATTCCAAGGACACTGCATTTTCCTGGGCAAGCTGCAACCTGCTGGCAGGTGGCCGTGCTCTCTGCCCACTCCTGCGCAGTTCTTGGTACTAGCGGGCACGTTGCAGCCTGGCGAAGGCAAGAAACCTGGAGAGCTGTCACAGAGCAGAAGGGCAGCTGAGATGCTGAAAAGCAGCAAAGCTGAACAGCCTGCCTCAGCTTCAGCAGTGTGTAATTGACTGAAGGCGAAAAACCAAGCAGCAGATCAGAGGGTTTCTGTGCGCACGGAAGGCAATTGCAAGAATCCAGCAGCTGCTTCTTGCCAAGCGCAGACAGCTGCCTAGGTTCTTGCTTCTTGACCAACTCACAGTTGCCCTTCTTTTCAGCAGCTGCCACCGTGTTCTCTGCATCTCGGAGCCTCTGGGGAGCAACAAGAATTTCCAAGGTGGGATGCATGACGACTATGTCAAAACCCAGGAAAGTTGTCCTGGAACACCTTCCATTTGCATGCCAAGAGTGAATTCAACAGGCAGGAGAGCGGCAGCCACCGTCCTGCAGCTGTCTGCGAGCTTCGCACACAAGCCGGCTTCTTCGCGGCTTTGTTCTTCGCCTCTTGCAAGCTACCGCGATCTCCGGCTGCCGGAGGCGAAGAAGCGGCTACTTCGCGCACAGTTCACTGGAGCGGCAGCGGTGCGCTCCGAAGCGCCGCTTTTGCCGAAAGACGCCGGGAAGCGGCACTTGCTTTCGGCCAGCTGCGGAGCTGCGTATTCTGCCTCTCTAGTCGCCTACATCTTAGCGAAAAGCTTTTCCGCTCCAGTTCTCAAGGAGAAAGTGTACCAGCACTGCTCACTTAGCCCGACCTTGCCAGGAAATGGGATTTGCTGCACATTCCAAGGACACTGCATTTTCCTGGGCAAGCTGCAACCTGCTGGCAGGTGGCCGTGCTCTCTGCCCACTCCTGCCCAGTTCTTGGTAGTAGCGGGCACCTTGCAGCCTGGCGAAGGCAAGAAACCTGGAGAGCTGTCACAGAGCAGAAGGGCAGCTGAGATGCTGAAAAGCAGCAAAGCTGAACAGCCTGCCTCAGCTTCAGCAGTGTGTAATTGACTGAAGGCGAAAACCAAGCAGCAGATCAGAGGGCTTCTGTGCGCACGGAAGGCAATTGCAAGAATCCAGCAGCTGCTTCTTGCCAAGCACAGTCAGCTGCCTAGGTTCTTGCTTCTTGACCAACTCACAGTTGCCCTTCTTTTCAGCAGCTGCCACCGTGTTCTCTGCATCTCGGAGCCTCTGGGGAGCAACAAGAATTTCCAAGGAGGGATGCATGACGACTATGTCAAAACCCAGGAAAGTTGTCCTGGAACACCTTCCATTTGCATGCCAAGAGTGAATTCAAGAGGCAGGAGAGCGGCAGCCACCGTCCTGCAGCTGTCTGCGAGCTTTGCACACAAGCCGGCTTCTTCGCGGCTTCGTTCTTCGCCTCTTGCAAGCTACCGCGATCTCCGGCTGCCGGGGGCCAAGAAGCGGCTACTTCGCGCACAGATGACTGGAGCGGCAGTGGTGCGCTCCAGAGCGCCGCTTTTGCCGAAAGACGCCGGGAAGCGGCACTTGCTTTCGGCCAGCTGCGGAGCCGCGTATTCTGCCTCTCTAGTCGCCTACATCTTAGCGAAAAGCTTTCCCGCACCAGTTCTCAAGGAGAAAGTGTACCAGCACTGCTCACTTAGACCGACCTTGCCAGGAAATGGGATTTGCTGCACATTCCAAGGACACTGCATTTTCCTGGGCAAGCTGCAACCTGCTGGCAGGTGGCCGTGCTCTCTGCCCACTCCTGCCCAGTTCTTGGTAGTAGCGGGCACGTTGCAGCCTGGCGAAGGCAAGAAACCTGGAGAGCTGTCACAGAGCAGAAGGGCAGCTGAGATGCTGAAAAGCAGCAAAGCTGAACAGCCTGCCTCAGCTTCAGCAGTGTGTAATTGACTGAAGGCGAAAAACCAAGCAGCAGATCAGAGGGCTTCTGTGCGCACGGAAGGCAATTGCAAGAATCCAGCAGCTGCTTCTTGCCAAGCACAGTCAGCTGCCTAGGTTCTTGCTTCTTGACCAACTCACAGTTGCCCTTCTTTTCAGCAGCTGCCACCGTGTTCTCTGCATCTCGGAGCCTCTGGGGAGCAACAAGAATTTCCAAGGTGGGATGCATGACGACTATGTCAAAACCCAGGAAAGTTGTCCTGGAACACCTTCCTTTGGCATGCCAAGAGTGAATTCAACAGGCAGGAGAGCGGCAGGCACCGTCCTGCAGCAGCCTGCGAGCTTCGCACACCAGCCGGCTTCTTCGCGGCTTCGTTCTTCGCCTCTTGCAAGCTACCGCGGTCTCCGGCTGCCGGAGGCGAAGAAGCGGCTACTTCGCGCACAGATGACTGGAGCGGCAGCGGTGCGCTCCGGAGCGCCGCTTTTGCCGAAAGACGCCGGGAAGCGGCACTTGCTTTCGGCCAGCTGCGGAGCTGCGTATTCTGCCTCTCTAGTCGCCTACATCTTAGTGAAAAGCTTTTCCGCTCCTGTTCTCAAGGAGAAAGTGTACCAGCACTGCTCACTTAGCCCGACCTTGCCAGGAAATTGGATTTGCTGCACATTCCAAGGACACTGCATTTTCCTGGGCAAGCTGCAACCTGCTGGCAGGTGGCCGTGCTCTCTGCCCACTCCTGCCCACTTCTTGGTAGTAGCGGGCACCTTGCAGCCTGGCGAAGGCAAGAAACCTCGAGAGCTGTCACAGAGCAGAAGGGCCGCTGAGATGCTGAAAAGCAGCAAAGCTGAACAGCCTGCCTCAGCTTCAGCAGTGTGTAATTGACTGAAGGGCAAAAACGAAGCAGCACATCAGAGGGCTTCTGTGCGCACGGAAGGCGATTGCAAGAATCCAGCAGCTGCTTCTTGCCAAGCACAGTCAGCTGCCTAGGTTCTTGCTTCTTGACCAACTCACAGTTGCCCTTCTTTTCAGCAGCTGCCACCGTGTTCTCTGCATCTCGGAGCCTCTGGGGAGCAACAAGAATTTCCAAGGAGGGATGCATGACGACTATGTCAAAACCCAGGAAAGTTGTCCTGGAACACCTTCCTTTGGCATGCCAAGAGTGAATTCAGGAGGCAGGAGAGCGGCAGGCACCGTCCTGCAGCAGCCTGCGAGCTTCGCACACAAGCCGGCTTCTTCGCGGCTTCGTTCTTCGCCTCTTGCAAGCTACCGCGATCTCCAGCTGCCGGAGGCGAAGAAGCGGCTACTTCGCGCAGAGATGACTGGAGCGGCAGCGGTGCGCTCCGGAGCGCCGCTTTTGCCGAAAGACGCCGGGAAGCGGCACTTGCTTTCGGCCAGCTGCGGAGCTGCGTATTCTGCCTCTCTAGTCGCCTACATCTTAGCGAAAAGCTTTTCCGCTCCAGTTCTCAAGGAGAAAGTGTACCAGCACTGCTCACTTAGCCCGACCTTGCCAGGAAATGGGATTTGCTGCACATTCCAAGGACACTGCATTTTCCTGGGCAAGCTGCAACCTGCTGGCAGATGGCCGTGCTCTCTGCCCACTCCTGCCCAGTTCTTGGTAGTAGCCGCCACGTTGCAGCCTGGCGAAGGCAAGAAACCTGGAGAGCTGTCACAGAGCAGAAGGGCCGCTGAGATGCTGAAAAGCAGCAAAGCTGAACAGCCTGCCTCAGCTTCAGCAGTGTGTAATTGACTGAAGGCGAAAAACCAAGCAGCAGATCAGAGGGCTTCTGTGCGCACGGAAGGCAATTGCAAGAATCCAGCAGCTGCTTCTTGCCAAGCACAGTCAGCTGCCTAGGTTCTTGCTTCTTGACCAACTCACAGTTGCCCTTCTTTTCAGCAGCTGCCACCGTGTTCTCTGCATCTCGGAGCCTCTGGGGAGCAACAAGAATTTCCAAGGAGGGATGCATGACGACTATGTCAAAACCCAGGAAAGTTGTCCTGGAACACCTTCCTTTGGCATGCCAAGAGTGAATTCAACAGGCAGGAGAGCGGCAGGCACCGTCCTGCTGCAGCCTGCGAGCTTCGCACACAAGCCGGCTTCTTCGCGGCTTCGTTCTTCGCCTCTTGCAAGCTACCGCGATCTCCAGCTGCCGGAGGCCAAGAACCGGCTACTTCGCGCAGAGATGACTGGAGCGGCAGCGGTGCGCTCCGGAGCGCCGCTTTTGCCGAAAGACGCCGGGAAGCGGCACTTGCTTTCGGCCAGCTGCGGAGCTGCGTATTCTGCCTCTCTAGTCGCCTACATCTTAGCGAAAAGCTTTTCCGCTCCAGTTCTCAAGGAGAAAGTGTACCAGCACTGCTCACTTAGCCCGACCTTGCCAGGAAATTGGATTTGCTGCACATTCCAAGGACACTGCATTTTCCTGGGCAAGCTGCAACCTGCTGGCAGATGGCCGTGCTCTCTGCCCACTCCTGCCCACTTCTTGGTAGTAGCGGGCACCTTGCAGCCTGGCGAAGGCAAGAAACCTCGAGAGCTGTCACAGAGCAGAAGGGCCGCTGAGATGCTGAAAAGCAGCAAAGCTGAACAGCCTGCCTCAGCTTCAGCAGTGTGTAATTGACTGAAGGCGAAAAACCAAGCAGCAGATCAGAGGGCTTCTGTGCGCACGGAAGGCAATTGCAAGAATCCAGCAGCTGCTTCTTGCCAAGCACAGTCAGCTGCCTAGGTTCTTGCTTCTTGACCAACTCACAGTTGCCCTTCTTTTCAGCAGCTGCCACCGTGTTCTCTGCATCTCGGAGCCTCTGGGGAGCAACAAGAATTTCCAAGGAGGGATGCATGACGACTATGTCAAAACCCAGGAAAGTTGTCCTGGAACACCTTCCTTTGGCATGCCAAGAGTGAATTCAACAGGCAGGAGAGCGGCAGGCACCGTCCTGCTGCAGCCTGCGAGCTTCGCACACAAGCCGGCTTCTTCGCGGCTTCGTTCTTCGCCTCTTGCAAGCTACCGCGATCTCCAGCTGCCGGAGGCCAAGAACCGGCTACTTCGCGCAGAGATGACTGGAGCGGCAGCGGTGCGCTCCGGAGCGCCGCTTTTGCCGAAAGACGCCGGGAAGCGGCACTTGCTTTCGGCCAGCTGCGGAGCTGCGTATTCTGCCTCTCTAGTCGCCTACATCTTAGCGAAAAGCTTTTCCGCTCCAGTTCTCAAGGAGAAAGTGTACCAGCACTGCTCACTTAGCCCGACCTTGCCAGGAAATGGGATTTGCTGCACATTCCAAGGACACTGCATTTTCCTGGGCAAGCTGCAACCTGCTGGCAGGTGGCCGTGCTCTCTGCCCACTCCTGCCCACTTCTTGGTAGTAGCGGGCACCTTGCAGCCTGGCGAAGGCAAGAAACCTGGAGAGCTGTCACAGAGTGAAGGGCAGCTGAGATGCTGAAAAGCAGCAAAGCTGAAGAGCCTGCCTCAGCTTCAGCAGTGTGTAATTGACTGAAGGGCAAAAACGAAGCAGCAGATCAGAGGGCTTCTGTGCGCACCGAAGGCGATTGCAAGAATCCAGCAGCTGCTTCTTGCCAAGCACAGTCAGCTGCCTAGGTTCTTGCTTCTTGACCAACTCACAGTTGCCCTTCTTTTCAGCAGCTGCCACCGTGTTCTCTGCATCTCGGAGCCTCTGGGGAGCAACAAGAATTTCCAAGGTGGGATGCATGACGACTATGTCAAAACCCAGGAAAGTTGTCCTGGAACACCTTCCTTTGGCATGCCAAGAGTGAATTCAGGAGGCAGGAGAGCGGCAGGCACCGTCCTGCAGCAGCCTGCGAGCTTCGCACACAAGCCGGCTTCTTCGCGGCTTCGTTCTTCGCCTCTTGCAAGCTACCGCGGTCTCCAGCTGCCGGAGGCGAAGAAGCGGCTACTTCGCGCACAGATGACTGGAGCGGCAGCGGTGCGCTCCGGAGCGCCGCTTTTGCCGAAAGACGCCGGGAAGCGGCACTTGCTTTCGGCCAGCTGCGGAGCTGCGTATTCTGCCTCTCTAGTCGCCTACATCTTAGCGAAAAGCTTTTCCGCTCCAGTTCTCAAGGAGAAAGTGTACCAGCACTGCTCACTTAGCCCGACCTTGCCAGGAAATTGGATTTGCTGCACATTCCAAGGACACTGCATTTTCCTGGGCAAGCTGCAACCTGCTGGCAGGTGGCCGTGCTCTCTGCCCACTCCTGCGCAGTTCTTGGTAGTAGCGGGCACGTTGCAGGCTGGCGAAGGCAAGAAACCTGGAGAGCTGTCACAGAGCAGAAGGGCAGCTGAGATGCTGAAAAGCAGCAAAGCTGAACAGCCTGCCTCAGCTTCAGCAGTGTGTAATTGACTGAAGGCGAAAAACCAAGCAGCAGATCAGAGGGTTTCTGTGCGCACGGAAGGCAATTGCAAGAATCCAGCAGCTGCTTCTTGCCAAGCGCAGACAGCTGCCTAGGTTCTTGCTTCTTGACCAACTCACAGTTGCCCTTCTTTTCAGCAGCTGCCACCGTGTTCTCTGCATCTCGGAGCCTCTGGGGAGCAACAAGAATTTCCAAGGTGGGATGCATGACGACTATGTCAAAACCCAGGAAAGTTGTCCTGGAACACCTTCCATTTGCATGCCAAGAGTGAATTCAACAGGCAGGAGAGCGGCAGCCACCGTCCTGCAGCTGTCTGCGAGCTTCGCACACAAGCCGGCTTCTTCGCGGCTTTGTTCTTCGCCTCTTGCAAGCTACCGCGATCTCCGGCTGCCGGAGGCGAAGAAGCGGCTACTTCGCGCACAGTTCACTGGAGCGGCAGCGGTGCGCTCCGAAGCGCCGCTTTTGCCGAAAGACGCCGGGAAGCGGCACTTGCTTTCGGCCAGCTGCGGAGCTGCGTATTCTGCCTCTCTAGTCGCCTACATCTTAGCGAAAAGCTTTTCCGCTCCTGTTCTCAAGGAGAAAGTGTACCAGCACTGCTCACTTAGCCCGACCTTGCCAGGAAATTGGATTTGCTGCACATTCCAAGGACACTGCATTTTCCTGGGCAAGCTGCAACCTGCTGGCAGGTGGCCGTGCTCTCTGCCCACTCCTGCCCAGTTCTTGGTAGTAGCGGGCACCTTGCAGCCTGGCGAAGGCAAGAAACCTGGAGAGCTGTCACAGAGCAGAAGGGCAGCTGAGATGCTGAAAAGCAGCAAAGCTGAACAGCCTGCCTCAGCTTCAGCAGTGTGTAATTGACTGAAGGCGAAAACCAAGCAGCAGATCAGAGGGCTTCTGTGCGCACGGAAGGCAATTGCAAGAATCCAGCAGCTGCTTCTTGCCAAGCACAGTCAGCTGCCTAGGTTCTTGCTTCTTGACCAACTCACAGTTGCCCTTCTTTTCAGCAGCTGCCACCGTGTTCTCTGCATCTCGGAGCCTCTGGGGAGCAACAAGAATTTCCAAGGAGGGATGCATGACGACTATGTCAAAACCCAGGAAAGTTGTCCTGGAACACCTTCCATTTGCATGCCAAGAGTGAATTCAAGAGGCAGGAGAGCGGCAGCCACCGTCCTGCAGCTGTCTGCGAGCTTTGCACACAAGCCGGCTTCTTCGCGGCTTCGTTCTTCGCCTCTTGCAAGCTACCGCGATCTCCGGCTGCCGGGGGCCAAGAAGCGGCTACTTCGCGCACAGATGACTGGAGCGGCAGTGGTGCGCTCCAGAGCGCCGCTTTTGCCGAAAGACGCCGGGAAGCGGCACTTGCTTTCGGCCAGCTGCGGAGCCGCGTATTCTGCCTCTCTAGTCGCCTACATCTTAGCGAAAAGCTTTCCCGCACCAGTTCTCAAGGAGAAAGTGTACCAGCACTGCTCACTTAGACCGACCTTGCCAGGAAATGGGATTTGCTGCACATTCCAAGGACACTGCATTTTCCTGGGCAAGCTGCAACCTGCTGGCAGGTGGCCGTGCTCTCTGCCCACTCCTGCCCACTTCTTGGTAGTAGCGGGCACCTTGCAGCCTGGCGAAGGCAAGAAACCTGGAGAGCTGTCACAGAGCAGAAGGGCAGCTGAGATGCTGAAAAGCAGCAAAGCTGAACAGCCTGCCTCAGCTTCAGCAGTGTGTAATTGACTGAAGGCGAAAAACCAAGCAGCAGATCAGAGGGCTTCTGTGCGCACGGAAGGCAATTGCAAGAATCCAGCAGCTGCTTCTTGCCAAGCACAGTCAGCTGCCTAGGTTCTTGCTTCTTGACCAACTCACAGTTGCCCTTCTTTTCAGCAGCTGCCACCGTGTTCTCTGCATCTCGGAGCCTCTGGGGAGCAACAAGAATTTCCAAGGTGGGATGCATGACGACTATGTCAAAACCCAGGAAAGTTGTCCTGGAACACCTTCCTTTGGCATGCCAAGAGTGAATTCAACAGGCAGGAGAGCGGCAGGCACCGTCCTGCAGCAGCCTGCGAGCTTCGCACACCAGCCGGCTTCTTCGCGGCTTCGTTCTTCGCCTCTTGCAAGCTACCGCGGTCTCCGGCTGCCGGAGGCGAAGAAGCGGCTACTTCGCGCACAGATGACTGGAGCGGCAGCGGTGCGCTCCGGAGCGCCGCTTTTGCCGAAAGACGCCGGGAAGCGGCACTTGCTTTCGGCCAGCTGCGGAGCTGCGTATTCTGCCTCTCTAGTCGCCTACATCTTAGTGAAAAGCTTTTCCGCTCCTGTTCTCAAGGAGAAAGTGTACCAGCACTGCTCACTTAGCCCGACCTTGCCAGGAAATTGGATTTGCTGCACATTCCAAGGACACTGCATTTTCCTGGGCAAGCTGCAACCTGCTGGCAGGTGGCCGTGCTCTCTGCCCACTCCTGCCCACTTCTTGGTAGTAGCGGGCACCTTGCAGCCTGGCGAAGGCAAGAAACCTCGAGAGCTGTCACAGAGCAGAAGGGCCGCTGAGATGCTGAAAAGCAGCAAAGCTGAACAGCCTGCCTCAGCTTCAGCAGTGTGTAATTGACTGAAGGGCAAAAACGAAGCAGCACATCAGAGGGCTTCTGTGCGCACGGAAGGCGATTGCAAGAATCCAGCAGCTGCTTCTTGCCAAGCACAGTCAGCTGCCTAGGTTCTTGCTTCTTGACCAACTCACAGTTGCCCTTCTTTTCAGCAGCTGCCACCGTGTTCTCTGCATCTCGGAGCCTCTGGGGAGCAACAAGAATTTCCAAGGAGGGATGCATGACGACTATGTCAAAACCCAGGAAAGTTGTCCTGGAACACCTTCCTTTGGCATGCCAAGAGTGAATTCAGGAGGCAGGAGAGCGGCAGGCACCGTCCTGCAGCAGCCTGCGAGCTTCGCACACAAGCCGGCTTCTTCGCGGCTTCGTTCTTCGCCTCTTGCAAGCTACCGCGATCTCCAGCTGCCGGAGGCGAAGAAGCGGCTACTTCGCGCAGAGATGACTGGAGCGGCAGCGGTGCGCTCCGGAGCGCCGCTTTTGCCGAAAGACGCCGGGAAGCGGCACTTGCTTTCGGCCAGCTGCGGAGCTGCGTATTCTGCCTCTCTAGTCGCCTACATCTTAGCGAAAAGCTTTTCCGCTCCAGTTCTCAAGGAGAAAGTGTACCAGCACTGCTCACTTAGCCCGACCTTGCCAGGAAATGGGATTTGCTGCACATTCCAAGGACACTGCATTTTCCTGGGCAAGCTGCAACCTGCTGGCAGATGGCCGTGCTCTCTGCCCACTCCTGCCCAGTTCTTGGTAGTAGCCGCCACGTTGCAGCCTGGCGAAGGCAAGAAACCTGGAGAGCTGTCACAGAGCAGAAGGGCCGCTGAGATGCTGAAAAGCAGCAAAGCTGAACAGCCTGCCTCAGCTTCAGCAGTGTGTAATTGACTGAAGGCGAAAAACCAAGCAGCAGATCAGAGGGCTTCTGTGCGCACGGAAGGCAATTGCAAGAATCCAGCAGCTGCTTCTTGCCAAGCACAGTCAGCTGCCTAGGTTCTTGCTTCTTGACCAACTCACAGTTGCCCTTCTTTTCAGCAGCTGCCACCGTGTTCTCTGCATCTCGGAGCCTCTGGGGAGCAACAAGAATTTCCAAGGAGGGATGCATGACGACTATGTCAAAACCCAGGAAAGTTGTCCTGGAACACCTTCCTTTGGCATGCCAAGAGTGAATTCAACAGGCAGGAGAGCGGCAGGCACCGTCCTGCTGCAGCCTGCGAGCTTCGCACACAAGCCGGCTTCTTCGCGGCTTCGTTCTTCGCCTCTTGCAAGCTACCGCGATCTCCAGCTGCCGGAGGCCAAGAACCGGCTACTTCGCGCAGAGATGACTGGAGCGGCAGCGGTGCGCTCCGGAGCGCCGCTTTTGCCGAAAGACGCCGGGAAGCGGCACTTGCTTTCGGCCAGCTGCGGAGCTGCGTATTCTGCCTCTCTAGTCGCCTACATCTTAGCGAAAAGCTTTTCCGCTCCAGTTCTCAAGGAGAAAGTGTACCAGCACTGCTCACTTAGCCCGACCTTGCCAGGAAATTGGATTTGCTGCACATTCCAAGGACACTGCATTTTCCTGGGCAAGCTGCAACCTGCTGGCAGGTGGCCGTGCTCTCTGCCCACTCCTGCCCACTTCTTGGTAGTAGCGGGCACCTTGCAGCCTGGCGAAGGCAAGAAACCTGGAGAGCTGTCACAGAGCAGAAGGGCAGCTGAGATGCTGAAAAGCAGCAAAGCTGAACAGCCTGCCTCAGCTTCAGCAGTGTGTAATTGACTGAAGGCGAAAAACCAAGCAGCAGATCAGAGGGTTTCTGTGCGCACGGAAGGCAATTGCAAGAATCCAGCAGCTGCTTCTTGCCAAGCGCAGACAGCTGCCTAGGTTCTTGCTTCTTGACCAACTCACAGTTGCCCTTCTTTTCAGCAGCTGCCACCGTGTTCTCTGCATCTCGGAGCCTCTGGGGAGCAACAAGAATTTCCAAGGAGGGATGCATGACGACTATGTCAAAACCCAGGAAAGTTGTCCTGGAACACCTTCCTTTGGCATGCCAAGAGTGAATTCAGGAGGCAGGAGAGCAGCAGGCACCGTCCTGCAGCAGCCTTCGAGCTTTGCACACAAGCCGGCTTCTTCGCGGCTTCGTTCTTCGCCTCTTGCAAGCTACCGCGAACTCCGGCTGCCGGGGGCCAAGAAGCGGCTACTTCGCGCACAGATGACTGGAGCGGCAGTGGTGCGCTCCAGAGCGCCGCTTTTGCCGAAAGACGCCGGGAAGCGGCACTTGCTTTCGGCCAGCTGCGGAGCTGCGTATTCTGCCTCTCTAGTCGCCTACATCTTAGCGAAAAGCTTTTCCGCTCCAGTTCTCAAGGAGAAAGTGTACCAGCACTGCTCACTTAGCCCGACCTTGCCAGGAAATTGGATTTGCTGCACATTCCAAGGACACTGCATTTTCCTGGGCAAGCTGCAACCTGCTGGCAGGTGTCCGTGCTCTCTGCCCACTCCTGCCCAGTTCTTGGTACTAGCGGGCACGTTGCAGCCTGGCGAAGGCAAGAAACCTGGAGAGCTGTCACAGAGCAGAAGGGCAGCTGAGATGCTGAAAAGCAGCAAAGCTGAACAGCCTGCCTCAGCTTCAGCAGTGTGTAATTGACTGAAGGCGAAAAACCAAGCAGCAGATCAGAGGGCTTCTGTGCGCACGGAAGGCAATTGCAAGAATCCAGCAGCTGCTTCTTGCCAAGCGCAGACAGCTGCCTAGGTTCTTGTTCTTGACCAACTCACAGTTGCCCTTCTTTTCAGCAGCTGCCACCGTGTCCTCTGCATCTCGGAGCCTCTGGGGAGCAACAAGTATTTCCAAGGTGGGATGCATGACGACTATGTCAAAACCCAGGAAAGTTGTCCTGGAACACCTTCCATTTGCATGCCAAGAGTGAATTCAACAGGCAGGAGAGCGGCAGCCACCGTCCTGCAGCTGTCTGCGAGCTTCGCACACAAGCCGGCTTCTTCGCGGCTTTGTTCTTCGCCTCTTGCAAGCTACCGCGATCTCCGGCTGCCGGAGGCGAAGACGCGGCTACTTCGCGCACAGTTCACTGGAGCGGCAGCGGTGCGCTCCGAAGCGCCGCTTTTGCCGAAAGACGCCGGGAAGCGGCACTTGCTTTCGGCCAGCTGCGGAGCTGCGTATTCTGCCTCTCTAGTCGCCTACATCTTAGCGAAAAGCTTTTCCGCTCCAGTTCTCAAGGAGAAAGTGTACCAGCACTGCTCACTTAGCCCGACCTTGCCAGGAAATGGGATTTGCTGCACATTCCAAGGACACTGCATTTTCCTGGGCAAGCTGCAACCTGCTGGCAGGTGGCCGTGCTCTCTGCCCACTCCTGCCCAGTTCTTGGTAGTAGCGGGCACCTTGCAGCCTGGCGAAGGCAAGAAACCTGGAGAGCTGTCACAGAGCAGAAGGGCAGCTGAGATGCTGAAAAGCAGCAAAGCTGAACAGCCTGCCTCAGCTTCAGCAGTGTGTAATTGACTGAAGGCGAAAACCAAGCAGCAGATCAGAGGGCTTCTGTGCGCACGGAAGGCAATTGCAAGAATCCAGCAGCTGCTTCTTGCCAAGCACAGTCAGCTGCCTAGGTTCTTGCTTCTTGACCAACTCACAGTTGCCCTTCTTTTCAGCAGCTGCCACCGTGTTCTCTGCATCTCGGAGCCTCTGGGGAGCAACAAGAATTTCCAAGGAGGGATGCATGACGACTATGTCAAAACCCAGGAAAGTTGTCCTGGAACACCTTCCATTTGCATGCCAAGAGTGAATTCAAGAGGCAGGAGAGCGGCAGCCACCGTCCTGCAGCTGTCTGCGAGCTTTGCACACAAGCCGGCTTCTTCGCGGCTTCGTTCTTCGCCTCTTGCAAGCTACCGCGATCTCCGGCTGCCGGGGGCCAAGAAGCGGCTACTTCGCGCACAGATGACTGGAGCGGCAGTGGTGCGCTCCAGAGCGCCGCTTTTGCCGAAAGACGCCGGGAAGCGGCACTTGCTTTCGGCCAGCTGCGGAGCCGCGTATTCTGCCTCTCTAGTCGCCTACATCTTAGCGAAAAGCTTTCCCGCACCAGTTCTCAAGGAGAAAGTGTACCAGCACTGCTCACTTAGACCGACCTTGCCAGGAAATGGGATTTGCTGCACATTCCAAGGACACTGCATTTTCCTGGGCAAGCTGCAACCTGCTGGCAGGTGGCCGTGCTCTCTGCCCACTCCTGCCCACTTCTTGGTAGTAGCGGGCACCTTGCAGCCTGGCGAAGGCAAGAAACCTGGAGAGCTGTCACAGAGCAGAAGGGCAGCTGAGATGCTGAAAAGCAGCAAAGCTGAACAGCCTGCCTCAGCTTCAGCAGTGTGTAATTGACTGAAGGCGAAAACCAAGCAGCAGATCAGAGGGCTTCTGTGCGCACGGAAGGCAATTGCAAGAATCCAGCAGCTGCTTCTTGCCAAGCACAGTCAGCTGCCTAGGTTCTTGCTTCTTGACCAACTCACAGTTGCCCTTCTTTTCAGCAGCTGCCACCGTGTTCTCTGCATCTCGGAGCCTCTGGGGAGCAACAAGAATTTCCAAGGAGGGATGCATGACGACTATGTCAAAACCCAGGAAAGTTGTCCTGGAACACCTTCCTTTGGCATGCCAAGAGTGAATTCAGGAGGCAGGAGAGCGGCAGGCACCGTCCTGCAGCAGCCTGCGAGCTTCGCACACAAGCCGGCTTCTTCGCGGCTTCGTTCTTCGCCTCTTGCAAGCTACCGCGATCTCCAGCTGCCGGAGGCCAAGAACCGGCTACTTCGCGCAGAGATGACTGGAGCGGCAGCGGTGCGCTCCGGAGCGCCGCTTTTGCCGAAAGACGCCGGGAAGCGGCACTTGCTTTCGGCCAGCTGCGGAGCTGCGTATTCTGCCTCTCTAGTCGCCTACATCTTAGCGAAAAGCTTTTCCGCTCCAGTTCTCAAGGAGAAAGTGTACCAGCACTGCTCACTTAGCCCGACCTTGCCAGGAAATGGGATTTGCTGCACATTCCAAGGACACTGCATTTTCCTGGGCAAGCTGCAACCTGCTGGCAGATGGCCGTGCTCTCTGCCCACTCCTGCCCACTTCTTGGTAGTAGCGGGCACGTTGCAGCCTGGCGAAGGCAAGAAACCTGGAGAGCTGTCACAGAGCAGAAGGGCCGCTGAGATGCTGAAAAGCAGCAAAGCTGAACAGCCTGCCTCAGCTTCAGCAGTGTGTAATTGACTGAAGGCGAAAAACCAAGCAGCAGATCAGAGGGCTTCTGTGCGCACGGAAGGCGATTGCAAGAATCCAGCAGCTGCTTCTTGCCAAGCACAGTCAGCTGCCTAGGTTCTTGCTTCTTGACCAACTCACAGTTGCCCTTCTTTTCAGCAGCTGCCACCGTGTTCTCTGCATCTCGGAGCCTCTGGGGAGCAACAAGAATTTCCAAGGAGGGATGCATGACGACTATGTCAAAACCCAGGAAAGTTGTCCTGGAACACCTTCCTTTGGCATGCCAAGAGTGAATTCAACAGGCAGGAGAGCGGCAGGCACCGTCCTGCTGCAGCCTGCGAGCTTCGCACACAAGCCGGCTTCTTCGCGGCTTCGTTCTTCGCCTCTTGCAAGCTACCGCGATCTCCAGCTGCCGGAGGCCAAGAACCGGCTACTTCGCGCAGAGATGACTGGAGCGGCAGCGGTGCGCTCCGGAGCGCCGCTTTTGCCGAAAGACGCCGGGAAGCGGCACTTGCTTTCGGCCAGCTGCGGAGCTGCGTATTCTGCCTCTCTAGTCGCCTACATCTTAGCGAAAAGCTTTTCCGCTCCAGTTCTCAAGGAGAAAGTGTACCAGCACTGCTCACTTAGCCCGACCTTGCCAGGAAATGGGATTTGCTGCACATTCCAAGGACACTGCATTTTCCTGGGCAAGCTGCAACCTGCTGGCAGGTGGCCGTGCTCTCTGCCCACTCCTGCCCACTTCTTGGTAGTAGCGGGCACCTTGCAGCCTGGCGAAGGCAAGAAACCTGGAGAGCTGTCACAGAGTGAAGGGCAGCTGAGATGCTGAAAAGCAGCAAAGCTGAAGAGCCTGCCTCAGCTTCAGCAGTGTGTAATTGACTGAAGGGCAAAAACGAAGCAGCAGATCAGAGGGCTTCTGTGCGCACCGAAGGCGATTGCAAGAATCCAGCAGCTGCTTCTTGCCAAGCACAGTCAGCTGCCTAGGTTCTTGCTTCTTGACCAACTCACAGTTGCCCTTCTTTTCAGCAGCTGCCACCGTGTTCTCTGCATCTCGGAGCCTCTGGGGAGCAACAAGAATTTCCAAGGTGGGATGCATGACGACTATGTCAAAACCCAGGAAAGTTGTCCTGGAACACCTTCCTTTGGCATGCCAAGAGTGAATTCAGGAGGCAGGAGAGCGGCAGGCACCGTCCTGCAGCAGCCTGCGAGCTTCGCACACAAGCCGGCTTCTTCGCGGCTTCGTTCTTCGCCTCTTGCAAGCTACCGCGGTCTCCGGCTGCCGGAGGCGAAGAAGCGGCTACTTCGCGCACAGATGACTGGAGCGGCAGCGGTGCGCTCCGGAGCGCCGCTTTTGCCGAAAGACGCCGGGAAGCGGCACTTGCTTTCGGCCAGCTGCGGAGCTGCGTATTCTGCCTCTCTAGTCGCCTACATCTTAGCGAAAAGCTTTTCCGCTCCAGTTCTCAAGGAGAAAGTGTACCAGCACTGCTCACTTAGCCCGACCTTGCCAGGAAATGGGATTTGCTGCACATTCCAAGGACACTGCATTTTCCTGGGCAAGCTGCAACCTGCTGGCAGGTGGCCGTGCTCTCTGCCCACTCCTGCGCAGTTCTTGGTACTAGCGGGCACGTTGCAGCCTGGCGAAGGCAAGAAACCTGGAGAGCTGTCACAGAGCAGAAGGGCAGCTGAGATGCTGAAAAGCAGCAAAGCTGAACAGCCTGCCTCAGCTTCAGCAGTGTGTAATTGACTGAAGGCGAAAAACCAAGCAGCAGATCAGAGGGTTTCTGTGCGCACGGAAGGCAATTGCAAGAATCCAGCAGCTGCTTCTTGCCAAGCGCAGACAGCTGCCTAGGTTCTTGCTTCTTGACCAACTCACAGTTGCCCTTCTTTTCAGCAGCTGCCACCGTGTTCTCTGCATCTCGGAGCCTCTGGGGAGCAACAAGAATTTCCAAGGTGGGATGCATGACGACTATGTCAAAACCCAGGAAAGTTGTCCTGGAACACCTTCCATTTGCATGCCAAGAGTGAATTCAACAGGCAGGAGAGCGGCAGCCACCGTCCTGCAGCTGTCTGCGAGCTTCGCACACAAGCCGGCTTCTTCGCGGCTTTGTTCTTCGCCTCTTGCAAGCTACCGCGATCTCCGGCTGCCGGAGGCGAAGAAGCGGCTACTTCGCGCACAGTTCACTGGAGCGGCAGCGGTGCGCTCCGAAGCGCCGCTTTTGCCGAAAGACGCCGGGAAGCGGCACTTGCTTTCGGCCAGCTGCGGAGCTGCGTATTCTGCCTCTCTAGTCGCCTACATCTTAGCGAAAAGCTTTTCCGCTCCAGTTCTCAAGGAGAAAGTGTACCAGCACTGCTCACTTAGCCCGACCTTGCCAGGAAATGGGATTTGCTGCACATTCCAAGGACACTGCATTTTCCTGGGCAAGCTGCAACCTGCTGGCAGGTGGCCGTGCTCTCTGCCCACTCCTGCCCAGTTCTTGGTAGTAGCGGGCACCTTGCAGCCTGGCGAAGGCAAGAAACCTGGAGAGCTGTCACAGAGCAGAAGGGCAGCTGAGATGCTGAAAAGCAGCAAAGCTGAACAGCCTGCCTCAGCTTCAGCAGTGTGTAATTGACTGAAGGCGAAAACCAAGCAGCAGATCAGAGGGCTTCTGTGCGCACGGAAGGCAATTGCAAGAATCCAGCAGCTGCTTCTTGCCAAGCACAGTCAGCTGCCTAGGTTCTTGCTTCTTGACCAACTCACAGTTGCCCTTCTTTTCAGCAGCTGCCACCGTGTTCTCTGCATCTCGGAGCCTCTGGGGAGCAACAAGAATTTCCAAGGAGGGATGCATGACGACTATGTCAAAACCCAGGAAAGTTGTCCTGGAACACCTTCCATTTGCATGCCAAGAGTGAATTCAAGAGGCAGGAGAGCGGCAGCCACCGTCCTGCAGCTGTCTGCGAGCTTTGCACACAAGCCGGCTTCTTCGCGGCTTCGTTCTTCGCCTCTTGCAAGCTACCGCGATCTCCGGCTGCCGGGGGCCAAGAAGCGGCTACTTCGCGCACAGATGACTGGAGCGGCAGTGGTGCGCTCCAGAGCGCCGCTTTTGCCGAAAGACGCCGGGAAGCGGCACTTGCTTTCGGCCAGCTGCGGAGCCGCGTATTCTGCCTCTCTAGTCGCCTACATCTTAGCGAAAAGCTTTCCCGCACCAGTTCTCAAGGAGAAAGTGTACCAGCACTGCTCACTTAGACCGACCTTGCCAGGAAATGGGATTTGCTGCACATTCCAAGGACACTGCATTTTCCTGGGCAAGCTGCAACCTGCTGGCAGGTGGCCGTGCTCTCTGCCCACTCCTGCCCAGTTCTTGGTAGTAGCGGGCACGTTGCAGCCTGGCGAAGGCAAGAAACCTGGAGAGCTGTCACAGAGCAGAAGGGCAGCTGAGATGCTGAAAAGCAGCAAAGCTGAACAGCCTGCCTCAGCTTCAGCAGTGTGTAATTGACTGAAGGCGAAAAACCAAGCAGCAGATCAGAGGGCTTCTGTGCGCACGGAAGGCAATTGCAAGAATCCAGCAGCTGCTTCTTGCCAAGCACAGTCAGCTGCCTAGGTTCTTGCTTCTTGACCAACTCACAGTTGCCCTTCTTTTCAGCAGCTGCCACCGTGTTCTCTGCATCTCGGAGCCTCTGGGGAGCAACAAGAATTTCCAAGGTGGGATGCATGACGACTATGTCAAAACCCAGGAAAGTTGTCCTGGAACACCTTCCTTTGGCATGCCAAGAGTGAATTCAACAGGCAGGAGAGCGGCAGGCACCGTCCTGCAGCAGCCTGCGAGCTTCGCACACCAGCCGGCTTCTTCGCGGCTTCGTTCTTCGCCTCTTGCAAGCTACCGCGGTCTCCGGCTGCCGGAGGCGAAGAAGCGGCTACTTCGCGCACAGATGACTGGAGCGGCAGCGGTGCGCTCCGGAGCGCCGCTTTTGCCGAAAGACGCCGGGAAGCGGCACTTGCTTTCGGCCAGCTGCGGAGCTGCGTATTCTGCCTCTCTAGTCGCCTACATCTTAGTGAAAAGCTTTTCCGCTCCTGTTCTCAAGGAGAAAGTGTACCAGCACTGCTCACTTAGCCCGACCTTGCCAGGAAATTGGATTTGCTGCACATTCCAAGGACACTGCATTTTCCTGGGCAAGCTGCAACCTGCTGGCAGGTGGCCGTGCTCTCTGCCCACTCCTGCCCACTTCTTGGTAGTAGCGGGCACCTTGCAGCCTGGCGAAGGCAAGAAACCTCGAGAGCTGTCACAGAGCAGAAGGGCCGCTGAGATGCTGAAAAGCAGCAAAGCTGAACAGCCTGCCTCAGCTTCAGCAGTGTGTAATTGACTGAAGGGCAAAAACGAAGCAGCACATCAGAGGGCTTCTGTGCGCACGGAAGGCGATTGCAAGAATCCAGCAGCTGCTTCTTGCCAAGCACAGTCAGCTGCCTAGGTTCTTGCTTCTTGACCAACTCACAGTTGCCCTTCTTTTCAGCAGCTGCCACCGTGTTCTCTGCATCTCGGAGCCTCTGGGGAGCAACAAGAATTTCCAAGGAGGGATGCATGACGACTATGTCAAAACCCAGGAAAGTTGTCCTGGAACACCTTCCTTTGGCATGCCAAGAGTGAATTCAGGAGGCAGGAGAGCGGCAGGCACCGTCCTGCAGCAGCCTGCGAGCTTCGCACACAAGCCGGCTTCTTCGCGGCTTCGTTCTTCGCCTCTTGCAAGCTACCGCGATCTCCAGCTGCCGGAGGCGAAGAAGCGGCTACTTCGCGCAGAGATGACTGGAGCGGCAGCGGTGCGCTCCGGAGCGCCGCTTTTGCCGAAAGACGCCGGGAAGCGGCACTTGCTTTCGGCCAGCTGCGGAGCTGCGTATTCTGCCTCTCTAGTCGCCTACATCTTAGCGAAAAGCTTTTCCGCTCCAGTTCTCAAGGAGAAAGTGTACCAGCACTGCTCACTTAGCCCGACCTTGCCAGGAAATGGGATTTGCTGCACATTCCAAGGACACTGCATTTTCCTGGGCAAGCTGCAACCTGCTGGCAGATGGCCGTGCTCTCTGCCCACTCCTGCCCAGTTCTTGGTAGTAGCCGCCACGTTGCAGCCTGGCGAAGGCAAGAAACCTGGAGAGCTGTCACAGAGCAGAAGGGCCGCTGAGATGCTGAAAAGCAGCAAAGCTGAACAGCCTGCCTCAGCTTCAGCAGTGTGTAATTGACTGAAGGCGAAAAACCAAGCAGCAGATCAGAGGGCTTCTGTGCGCACGGAAGGCAATTGCAAGAATCCAGCAGCTGCTTCTTGCCAAGCACAGTCAGCTGCCTAGGTTCTTGCTTCTTGACCAACTCACAGTTGCCCTTCTTTTCAGCAGCTGCCACCGTGTTCTCTGCATCTCGGAGCCTCTGGGGAGCAACAAGAATTTCCAAGGAGGGATGCATGACGACTATGTCAAAACCCAGGAAAGTTGTCCTGGAACACCTTCCTTTGGCATGCCAAGAGTGAATTCAACAGGCAGGAGAGCGGCAGGCACCGTCCTGCTGCAGCCTGCGAGCTTCGCACACAAGCCGGCTTCTTCGCGGCTTCGTTCTTCGCCTCTTGCAAGCTACCGCGATCTCCAGCTGCCGGAGGCCAAGAACCGGCTACTTCGCGCAGAGATGACTGGAGCGGCAGCGGTGCGCTCCGGAGCGCCGCTTTTGCCGAAAGACGCCGGGAAGCGGCACTTGCTTTCGGCCAGCTGCGGAGCTGCGTATTCTGCCTCTCTAGTCGCCTACATCTTAGCGAAAAGCTTTTCCGCTCCAGTTCTCAAGGAGAAAGTGTACCAGCACTGCTCACTTAGCCCGACCTTGCCAGGAAATTGGATTTGCTGCACATTCCAAGGACACTGCATTTTCCTGGGCAAGCTGCAACCTGCTGGCAGATGGCCGTGCTCTCTGCCCACTCCTGCCCACTTCTTGGTAGTAGCCGCCACGTTGCAGCCTGGCGAAGGCAAGAAACCTGGAGAGCTGTCACAGAGCAGAAGGGCCGCTGAGATGCTGAAAAGCAGCAAAGCTGAACAGCCTGCCTCAGCTTCAGCAGTGTGTAATTGACTGAAGGCGAAAAACCAAGCAGCAGATCAGAGGGCTTCTGTGCGCACGGAAGGCAATTGCAAGAATCCAGCAGCTGCTTCTTGCCAAGCACAGTCAGCTGCCTAGGTTCTTGCTTCTTGACCAACTCACAGTTGCCCTTCTTTTCAGCAGCTGCCACCGTGTTCTCTGCATCTCGGAGCCTCTGGGGAGCAACAAGAATTTCCAAGGAGGGATGCATGACGACTATGTCAAAACCCAGGAAAGTTGTCCTGGAACACCTTCCTTTGGCATGCCAAGAGTGAATTCAACAGGCAGGAGAGCGGCAGGCACCGTCCTGCTGCAGCCTGCGAGCTTCGCACACAAGCCGGCTTCTTCGCGGCTTCGTTCTTCGCCTCTTGCAAGCTACCGCGATCTCCAGCTGCCGGAGGCCAAGAACCGGCTACTTCGCGCAGAGATGACTGGAGCGGCAGCGGTGCGCTCCGGAGCGCCGCTTTTGCCGAAAGACGCCGGGAAGCGGCACTTGCTTTCGGCCAGCTGCGGAGCTGCGTATTCTGCCTCTCTAGTCGCCTACATCTTAGCGAAAAGCTTTTCCGCTCCAGTTCTCAAGGAGAAAGTGTACCAGCACTGCTCACTTAGCCCGACCTTGCCAGGAAATGGGATTTGCTGCACATTCCAAGGACACTGCATTTTCCTGGGCAAGCTGCAACCTGCTGGCAGGTGGCCGTGCTCTCTGCCCACTCCTGCCCACTTCTTGGTAGTAGCGGGCACCTTGCAGCCTGGCGAAGGCAAGAAACCTGGAGAGCTGTCACAGAGTGAAGGGCAGCTGAGATGCTGAAAAGCAGCAAAGCTGAAGAGCCTGCCTCAGCTTCAGCAGTGTGTAATTGACTGAAGGGCAAAAACGAAGCAGCAGATCAGAGGGCTTCTGTGCGCACCGAAGGCGATTGCAAGAATCCAGCAGCTGCTTCTTGCCAAGCACAGTCAGCTGCCTAGGTTCTTGCTTCTTGACCAACTCACAGTTGCCCTTCTTTTCAGCAGCTGCCACCGTGTTCTCTGCATCTCGGAGCCTCTGGGGAGCAACAAGAATTTCCAAGGTGGGATGCATGACGACTATGTCAAAACCCAGGAAAGTTGTCCTGGAACACCTTCCTTTGGCATGCCAAGAGTGAATTCAGGAGGCAGGAGAGCGGCAGGCACCGTCCTGCAGCAGCCTGCGAGCTTCGCACACAAGCCGGCTTCTTCGCGGCTTCGTTCTTCGCCTCTTGCAAGCTACCGCGGTCTCCGGCTGCCGGAGGCGAAGAAGCGGCTACTTCGCGCAGAGATGACTGGAGCGGCAGCGGTGCGCTCCGGAGCGCCGCTTTTGCCGAAAGACGCCGGGAAGCGGCACTTGCTTTCGGCCAGCTGCGGAGCTGCGTATTCTGCCTCTCTAGTCGCCTACATCTTAGCGAAAAGCTTTTCCGCTCCAGTTCTCAAGGAGAAAGTGTACCAGCACTGCTCACTTAGCCCGACCTTGCCAGGAAATTGGATTTGCTGCACATTCCAAGGACACTGCATTTTCCTGGGCAAGCTGCAACCTGCTGGCAGGTGGCCGTGCTCTCTGCCCACTCCTGCGCAGTTCTTGGTAGTAGCGGGCACGTTGCAGGCTGGCGAAGGCAAGAAACCTGGAGAGCTGTCACAGAGCAGAAGGGCAGCTGAGATGCTGAAAAGCAGCAAAGCTGAACAGCCTGCCTCAGCTTCAGCAGTGTGTAATTGACTGAAGGCGAAAAACCAAGCAGCAGATCAGAGGGTTTCTGTGCGCACGGAAGGCAATTGCAAGAATCCAGCAGCTGCTTCTTGCCAAGCGCAGACAGCTGCCTAGGTTCTTGCTTCTTGACCAACTCACAGTTGCCCTTCTTTTCAGCAGCTGCCACCGTGTTCTCTGCATCTCGGAGCCTCTGGGGAGCAACAAGAATTTCCAAGGTGGGATGCATGACGACTATGTCAAAACCCAGGAAAGTTGTCCTGGAACACCTTCCATTTGCATGCCAAGAGTGAATTCAACAGGCAGGAGAGCGGCAGCCACCGTCCTGCAGCTGTCTGCGAGCTTCGCACACAAGCCGGCTTCTTCGCGGCTTTGTTCTTCGCCTCTTGCAAGCTACCGCGATCTCCGGCTGCCGGAGGCGAAGAAGCGGCTACTTCGCGCACAGTTCACTGGAGCGGCAGCGGTGCGCTCCGAAGCGCCGCTTTTGCCGAAAGACGCCGGGAAGCGGCACTTGCTTTCGGCCAGCTGCGGAGCTGCGTATTCTGCCTCTCTAGTCGCCTACATCTTAGCGAAAAGCTTTTCCGCTCCAGTTCTCAAGGAGAAAGTGTACCAGCACTGCTCACTTAGCCCGACCTTGCCAGGAAATGGGATTTGCTGCACATTCCAAGGACACTGCATTTTCCTGGGCAAGCTGCAACCTGCTGGCAGGTGGCCGTGCTCTCTGCCCACTCCTGCCCAGTTCTTGGTAGTAGCGGGCACCTTGCAGCCTGGCGAAGGCAAGAAACCTGGAGAGCTGTCACAGAGCAGAAGGGCAGCTGAGATGCTGAAAAGCAGCAAAGCTGAACAGCCTGCCTCAGCTTCAGCAGTGTGTAATTGACTGAAGGCGAAAACCAAGCAGCAGATCAGAGGGCTTCTGTGCGCACGGAAGGCAATTGCAAGAATCCAGCAGCTGCTTCTTGCCAAGCACAGTCAGCTGCCTAGGTTCTTGCTTCTTGACCAACTCACAGTTGCCCTTCTTTTCAGCAGCTGCCACCGTGTTCTCTGCATCTCGGAGCCTCTGGGGAGCAACAAGAATTTCCAAGGAGGGATGCATGACGACTATGTCAAAACCCAGGAAAGTTGTCCTGGAACACCTTCCATTTGCATGCCAAGAGTGAATTCAAGAGGCAGGAGAGCGGCAGCCACCGTCCTGCAGCTGTCTGCGAGCTTTGCACACAAGCCGGCTTCTTCGCGGCTTCGTTCTTCGCCTCTTGCAAGCTACCGCGATCTCCGGCTGCCGGGGGCCAAGAAGCGGCTACTTCGCGCACAGATGACTGGAGCGGCAGTGGTGCGCTCCAGAGCGCCGCTTTTGCCGAAAGACGCCGGGAAGCGGCACTTGCTTTCGGCCAGCTGCGGAGCCGCGTATTCTGCCTCTCTAGTCGCCTACATCTTAGCGAAAAGCTTTCCCGCACCAGTTCTCAAGGAGAAAGTGTACCAGCACTGCTCACTTAGACCGACCTTGCCAGGAAATGGGATTTGCTGCACATTCCAAGGACACTGCATTTTCCTGGGCAAGCTGCAACCTGCTGGCAGGTGGCCGTGCTCTCTGCCCACTCCTGCCCACTTCTTGGTAGTAGCGGGCACCTTGCAGCCTGGCGAAGGCAAGAAACCTGGAGAGCTGTCACAGAGCAGAAGGGCAGCTGAGATGCTGAAAAGCAGCAAAGCTGAACAGCCTGCCTCAGCTTCAGCAGTGTGTAATTGACTGAAGGCGAAAAACCAAGCAGCAGATCAGAGGGCTTCTGTGCGCACGGAAGGCAATTGCAAGAATCCAGCAGCTGCTTCTTGCCAAGCGCAGACAGCTGCCTAGGTTCTTGCTTCTTGACCAACTCACAGTTGCCCTTCTTTTCAGCAGCTGCCACCGTGTTCTCTGCATCTCGGAGCCTCTGGGGAGCAACAAGAATTTCCAAGGTGGGATGCATGACGACTATGTCAAAACCCAGGAAAGTTGTCCTGGAACACCTTCCTTTGGCATGCCAAGAGTGAATTCAACAGGCAGGAGAGCGGCAGGCACCGTCCTGCAGCAGCCTGCGAGCTTCGCACACCAGCCGGCTTCTTCGCGGCTTCGTTCTTCGCCTCTTGCAAGCTACCGCGGTCTCCGGCTGCCGGAGGCGAAGAAGCGGCTACTTCGCGCACAGATGACTGGAGCGGCAGCGGTGCGCTCCGGAGCGCCGCTTTTGCCGAAAGACGCCGGGAAGCGGCACTTGCTTTCGGCCAGCTGCGGAGCTGCGTATTCTGCCTCTCTAGTCGCCTACATCTTAGTGAAAAGCTTTTCCGCTCCTGTTCTCAAGGAGAAAGTGTACCAGCACTGCTCACTTAGCCCGACCTTGCCAGGAAATTGGATTTGCTGCACATTCCAAGGACACTGCATTTTCCTGGGCAAGCTGCAACCTGCTGGCAGGTGGCCGTGCTCTCTGCCCACTCCTGCCCACTTCTTGGTAGTAGCGGGCACCTTGCAGCCTGGCGAAGGCAAGAAACCTCGAGAGCTGTCACAGAGCAGAAGGGCCGCTGAGATGCTGAAAAGCAGCAAAGCTGAACAGCCTGCCTCAGCTTCAGCAGTGTGTAATTGACTGAAGGGCAAAAACGAAGCAGCACATCAGAGGCCTTCTGTGCGCACGGAAGGCGATTGCAAGAATCCAGCAGCTGCTTCTTGCCAAGCACAGTCAGCTGCCTAGGTTCTTGCTTCTTGACCAACTCACAGTTGCCCTTCTTTTCAGCAGCTGCCACCGTGTTCTCTGCATCTCGGAGCCTCTGGGGAGCAACAAGAATTTCCAAGGAGGGATGCATGACGACTATGTCAAAACCCAGGAAAGTTGTCCTGGAACACCTTCCTTTGGCATGCCAAGAGTGAATTCAGGAGGCAGGAGAGCGGCAGGCACCGTCCTGCAGCAGCCTGCGAGCTTCGCACACAAGCCGGCTTCTTCGCGGCTTCGTTCTTCGCCTCTTGCAAGCTACCGCGATCTCCAGCTGCCGGAGGCGAAGAAGCGGCTACTTCGCGCAGAGATGACTGGAGCGGCAGCGGTGCGCTCCGGAGCGCCGCTTTTGCCGAAAGACGCCGGGAAGCGGCACTTGCTTTCGGCCAGCTGCGGAGCTGCGTATTCTGCCTCTCTAGTCGCCTACATCTTAGCGAAAAGCTTTTCCGCTCCAGTTCTCAAGGAGAAAGTGTACCAGCACTGCTCACTTAGCCCGACCTTGCCAGGAAATGGGATTTGCTGCACATTCCAAGGACACTGCATTTTCCTGGGCAAGCTGCAACCTGCTGGCAGATGGCCGTGCTCTCTGCCCACTCCTGCCCAGTTCTTGGTAGTAGCCGCCACGTTGCAGCCTGGCGAAGGCAAGAAACCTGGAGAGCTGTCACAGAGCAGAAGGGCCGCTGAGATGCTGAAAAGCAGCAAAGCTGAACAGCCTGCCTCAGCTTCAGCAGTGTGTAATTGACTGAAGGCGAAAAACCAAGCAGCAGATCAGAGGGCTTCTGTGCGCACGGAAGGCAATTGCAAGAATCCAGCAGCTGCTTCTTGCCAAGCACAGTCAGCTGCCTAGGTTCTTGCTTCTTGACCAACTCACAGTTGCCCTTCTTTTCAGCAGCTGCCACCGTGTTCTCTGCATCTCGGAGCCTCTGGGGAGCAACAAGAATTTCCAAGGAGGGATGCATGACGACTATGTCAAAACCCAGGAAAGTTGTCCTGGAACACCTTCCTTTGGCATGCCAAGAGTGAATTCAACAGGCAGGAGAGCGGCAGGCACCGTCCTGCTGCAGCCTGCGAGCTTCGCACACAAGCCGGCTTCTTCGCGGCTTCGTTCTTCGCCTCTTGCAAGCTACCGCGATCTCCAGCTGCCGGAGGCCAAGAACCGGCTACTTCGCGCAGAGATGACTGGAGCGGCAGCGGTGCGCTCCGGAGCGCCGCTTTTGCCGAAAGACGCCGGGAAGCGGCACTTGCTTTCGGCCAGCTGCGGAGCTGCGTATTCTGCCTCTCTAGTCGCCTACATCTTAGCGAAAAGCTTTTCCGCTCCAGTTCTCAAGGAGAAAGTGTACCAGCACTGCTCACTTAGCCCGACCTTGCCAGGAAATGGGATTTGCTGCACATTCCAAGGACACTGCATTTTCCTGGGCAAGCTGCAACCTGCTGGCAGGTGGCCGTGCTCTCTGCCCACTCCTGCCCACTTCTTGGTAGTAGCGGGCACCTTGCAGCCTGGCGAAGGCAAGAAACCTGGAGAGCTGTCACAGAGTGAAGGGCAGCTGAGATGCTGAAAAGCAGCAAAGCTGAAGAGCCTGCCTCAGCTTCAGCAGTGTGTAATTGACTGAAGGGCAAAAACGAAGCAGCAGATCAGAGGGCTTCTGTGCGCACCGAAGGCGATTGCAAGAATCCAGCAGCTGCTTCTTGCCAAGCACAGTCAGCTGCCTAGGTTCTTGCTTCTTGACCAACTCACAGTTGCCCTTCTTTTCAGCAGCTGCCACCGTGTTCTCTGCATCTCGGAGCCTCTGGGGAGCAACAAGAATTTCCAAGGTGGGATGCATGACGACTATGTCAAAACCCAGGAAAGTTGTCCTGGAACACCTTCCTTTGGCATGCCAAGAGTGAATTCAGGAGGCAGGAGAGCGGCAGGCACCGTCCTGCAGCAGCCTGCGAGCTTCGCACACAAGCCGGCTTCTTCGCGGCTTCGTTCTTCGCCTCTTGCAAGCTACCGCGGTCTCCGGCTGCCGGAGGCGAAGAAGCGGCTACTTCGCGCACAGATGACTGGAGCGGCAGCGGTGCGCTCCGGAGCGCCGCTTTTGCCGAAAGACGCCGGGAAGCGGCACTTGCTTTCGGCCAGCTGCGGAGCTGCGTATTCTGCCTCTCTAGTCGCCTACATCTTAGCGAAAAGCTTTTCCGCTCCAGTTCTCAAGGAGAAAGTGTACCAGCACTGCTCACTTAGCCCGACCTTGCCAGGAAATTGGATTTGCTGCACATTCCAAGGACACTGCATTTTCCTGGGCAAGCTGCAACCTGCTGGCAGGTGGCCGTGCTCTCTGCCCACTCCTGCGCAGTTCTTGGTAGTAGCGGGCACGTTGCAGGCTGGCGAAGGCAAGAAACCTGGAGAGCTGTCACAGAGCAGAAGGGCAGCTGAGATGCTGAAAAGCAGCAAAGCTGAACAGCCTGCCTCAGCTTCAGCAGTGTGTAATTGACTGAAGGCGAAAAACCAAGCAGCAGATCAGAGGGTTTCTGTGCGCACGGAAGGCAATTGCAAGAATCCAGCAGCTGCTTCTTGCCAAGCGCAGACAGCTGCCTAGGTTCTTGCTTCTTGACCAACTCACAGTTGCCCTTCTTTTCAGCAGCTGCCACCGTGTTCTCTGCATCTCGGAGCCTCTGGGGAGCAACAAGAATTTCCAAGGTGGGATGCATGACGACTATGTCAAAACCCAGGAAAGTTGTCCTGGAACACCTTCCATTTGCATGCCAAGAGTGAATTCAACAGGCAGGAGAGCGGCAGCCACCGTCCTGCAGCTGTCTGCGAGCTTCGCACACAAGCCGGCTTCTTCGCGGCTTTGTTCTTCGCCTCTTGCAAGCTACCGCGATCTCCGGCTGCCGGAGGCGAAGAAGCGGCTACTTCGCGCACAGTTCACTGGAGCGGCAGCGGTGCGCTCCGAAGCGCCGCTTTTGCCGAAAGACGCCGGGAAGCGGCACTTGCTTTCGGCCAGCTGCGGAGCTGCGTATTCTGCCTCTCTAGTCGCCTACATCTTAGCGAAAAGCTTTTCCGCTCCAGTTCTCAAGGAGAAAGTGTACCAGCACTGCTCACTTAGCCCGACCTTGCCAGGAAATGGGATTTGCTGCACATTCCAAGGACACTGCATTTTCCTGGGCAAGCTGCAACCTGCTGGCAGGTGGCCGTGCTCTCTGCCCACTCCTGCCCAGTTCTTGGTAGTAGCGGGCACCTTGCAGCCTGGCGAAGGCAAGAAACCTGGAGAGCTGTCACAGAGCAGAAGGGCAGCTGAGATGCTGAAAAGCAGCAAAGCTGAACAGCCTGCCTCAGCTTCAGCAGTGTGTAATTGACTGAAGGCGAAAACCAAGCAGCAGATCAGAGGGCTTCTGTGCGCACGGAAGGCAATTGCAAGAATCCAGCAGCTGCTTCTTGCCAAGCACAGTCAGCTGCCTAGGTTCTTGCTTCTTGACCAACTCACAGTTGCCCTTCTTTTCAGCAGCTGCCACCGTGTTCTCTGCATCTCGGAGCCTCTGGGGAGCAACAAGAATTTCCAAGGAGGGATGCATGACGACTATGTCAAAACCCAGGAAAGTTGTCCTGGAACACCTTCCATTTGCATGCCAAGAGTGAATTCAAGAGGCAGGAGAGCGGCAGCCACCGTCCTGCAGCTGTCTGCGAGCTTTGCACACAAGCCGGCTTCTTCGCGGCTTCGTTCTTCGCCTCTTGCAAGCTACCGCGATCTCCGGCTGCCGGGGGCCAAGAAGCGGCTACTTCGCGCACAGATGACTGGAGCGGCAGTGGTGCGCTCCAGAGCGCCGCTTTTGCCGAAAGACGCCGGGAAGCGGCACTTGCTTTCGGCCAGCTGCGGAGCCGCGTATTCTGCCTCTCTAGTCGCCTACATCTTAGCGAAAAGCTTTCCCGCACCAGTTCTCAAGGAGAAAGTGTACCAGCACTGCTCACTTAGACCGACCTTGCCAGGAAATGGGATTTGCTGCACATTCCAAGGACACTGCATTTTCCTGGGCAAGCTGCAACCTGCTGGCAGGTGGCCGTGCTCTCTGCCCACTCCTGCCCACTTCTTGGTAGTAGCGGGCACCTTGCAGCCTGGCGAAGGCAAGAAACCTGGAGAGCTGTCACAGAGCAGAAGGGCAGCTGAGATGCTGAAAAGCAGCAAAGCTGAACAGCCTGCCTCAGCTTCAGCAGTGTGTAATTGACTGAAGGCGAAAAACCAAGCAGCAGATCAGAGGGCTTCTGTGCGCACGGAAGGCAATTGCAAGAATCCAGCAGCTGCTTCTTGCCAAGCACAGTCAGCTGCCTAGGTTCTTGCTTCTTGACCAACTCACAGTTGCCCTTCTTTTCAGCAGCTGCCACCGTGTTCTCTGCATCTCGGAGCCTCTGGGGAGCAACAAGAATTTCCAAGGTGGGATGCATGACGACTATGTCAAAACCCAGGAAAGTTGTCCTGGAACACCTTCCTTTGGCATGCCAAGAGTGAATTCAACAGGCAGGAGAGCGGCAGGCACCGTCCTGCAGCAGCCTGCGAGCTTCGCACACCAGCCGGCTTCTTCGCGGCTTCGTTCTTCGCCTCTTGCAAGCTACCGCGGTCTCCGGCTGCCGGAGGCGAAGAAGCGGCTACTTCGCGCACAGATGACTGGAGCGGCAGCGGTGCGCTCCGGAGCGCCGCTTTTGCCGAAAGACGCCGGGAAGCGGCACTTGCTTTCGGCCAGCTGCGGAGCTGCGTATTCTGCCTCTCTAGTCGCCTACATCTTAGTGAAAAGCTTTTCCGCTCCTGTTCTCAAGGAGAAAGTGTACCAGCACTGCTCACTTAGCCCGACCTTGCCAGGAAATTGGATTTGCTGCACATTCCAAGGACACTGCATTTTCCTGGGCAAGCTGCAACCTGCTGGCAGGTGGCCGTGCTCTCTGCCCACTCCTGCCCACTTCTTGGTAGTAGCGGGCACCTTGCAGCCTGGCGAAGGCAAGAAACCTCGAGAGCTGTCACAGAGCAGAAGGGCCGCTGAGATGCTGAAAAGCAGCAAAGCTGAACAGCCTGCCTCAGCTTCAGCAGTGTGTAATTGACTGAAGGGCAAAAACGAAGCAGCACATCAGAGGGCTTCTGTGCGCACGGAAGGCGATTGCAAGAATCCAGCAGCTGCTTCTTGCCAAGCACAGTCAGCTGCCTAGGTTCTTGCTTCTTGACCAACTCACAGTTGCCCTTCTTTTCAGCAGCTGCCACCGTGTTCTCTGCATCTCGGAGCCTCTGGGGAGCAACAAGAATTTCCAAGGAGGGATGCATGACGACTATGTCAAAACCCAGGAAAGTTGTCCTGGAACACCTTCCTTTGGCATGCCAAGAGTGAATTCAGGAGGCAGGAGAGCGGCAGGCACCGTCCTGCAGCAGCCTGCGAGCTTCGCACACAAGCCGGCTTCTTCGCGGCTTCGTTCTTCGCCTCTTGCAAGCTACCGCGA
Organism: Vidua macroura; assembly: GCF_024509145.1. NCBI lineage: Eukaryota > Metazoa > Chordata > Aves > Passeriformes > Viduidae > Vidua > Vidua macroura. Next base: position 4,050,670 of record NC_071595.1, on the reverse strand, counting down.
TCTCCAGCTGCCGGAGGCGAAGAAGCGGCTACTTCGCGCAGAGATGACTGGAGCGGCAGCGGTGCGCTCCGGAGCGCCGCTTTTGCCGAAAGACGCCGGGAAGCGGCACTTGCTTTCGGCCAGCTGCGGAGCTGCGTATTCTGCCTCTCTAGTCGCCTACATCTTAGCGAAAAGCTTTTCCGCTCCAGTTCTCAAGGAGAAAGTGTACCAGCACTGCTCACTTAGCCCGACCTTGCCAGGAAATGGGATTTGCTGCACATTCCAAGGACACTGCATTTTCCTGGGCAAGCTGCAACCTGCTGGCAGATGGCCGTGCTCTCTGCCCACTCCTGCCCAGTTCTTGGTAGTAGCCGCCACGTTGCAGCCTGGCGAAGGCAAGAAACCTGGAGAGCTGTCACAGAGCAGAAGGGCCGCTGAGATGCTGAAAAGCAGCAAAGCTGAACAGCCTGCCTCAGCTTCAGCAGTGTGTAATTGACTGAAGGCGAAAAACCAAGCAGCAGATCAGAGGGCTTCTGTGCGCACGGAAGGCAATTGCAAGAATCCAGCAGCTGCTTCTTGCCAAGCACAGTCAGCTGCCTAGGTTCTTGCTTCTTGACCAACTCACAGTTGCCCTTCTTTTCAGCAGCTGCCACCGTGTTCTCTGCATCTCGGAGCCTCTGGGGAGCAACAAGAATTTCCAAGGAGGGATGCATGACGACTATGTCAAAACCCAGGAAAGTTGTCCTGGAACACCTTCCTTTGGCATGCCAAGAGTGAATTCAACAGGCAGGAGAGCGGCAGGCACCGTCCTGCTGCAGCCTGCGAGCTTCGCACACAAGCCGGCTTCTTCGCGGCTTCGTTCTTCGCCTCTTGCAAGCTACCGCGATCTCCAGCTGCCGGAGGCCAAGAACCGGCTACTTCGCGCAGAGATGACTGGAGCGGCAGCGGTGCGCTCCGGAGCGCCGCTTTTGCCGAAAGACGCCGGGAAGCGGCACTTGCTTTCGGCCAGCTGCGGAGCTGCGTATTCTGCCTCTCTAGTCGCCTACATCTTAGCGAAAAGCTTTTCCGCTCCAGTTCTCAAGGAGAAAGTGTACCAGCACTGCTCACTTAGCCCGACCTTGCCAGGAAATTGGATTTGCTGCACATTCCAAGGACACTGCATTTTCCTGGGCAAGCTGCAACCTGCTGGCAGGTGGCCGTGCTCTCTGCCCACTCCTGCCCACTTCTTGGTAGTAGCGGGCACCTTGCAGCCTGGCGAAGGCAAGAAACCTGGAGAGCTGTCACAGAGCAGAAGGGCAGCTGAGATGCTGAAAAGCAGCAAAGCTGAACAGCCTGCCTCAGCTTCAGCAGTGTGTAATTGACTGAAGGCGAAAAACCAAGCAGCAGATCAGAGGGTTTCTGTGCGCACGGAAGGCAATTGCAAGAATCCAGCAGCTGCTTCTTGCCAAGCGCAGACAGCTGCCTAGGTTCTTGCTTCTTGACCAACTCACAGTTGCCCTTCTTTTCAGCAGCTGCCACCGTGTTCTCTGCATCTCGGAGCCTCTGGGGAGCAACAAGAATTTCCAAGGAGGGATGCATGACGACTATGTCAAAACCCAGGAAAGTTGTCCTGGAACACCTTCCTTTGGCATGCCAAGAGTGAATTCAGGAGGCAGGAGAGCAGCAGGCACCGTCCTGCAGCAGCCTTCGAGCTTTGCACACAAGCCGGCTTCTTCGCGGCTTCGTTCTTCGCCTCTTGCAAGCTACCGCGAACTCCGGCTGCCGGGGGCCAAGAAGCGGCTACTTCGCGCACAGATGACTGGAGCGGCAGTGGTGCGCTCCAGAGCGCCGCTTTTGCCGAAAGACGCCGGGAAGCGGCACTTGCTTTCGGCCAGCTGCGGAGCTGCGTATTCTGCCTCTCTAGTCGCCTACATCTTAGCCAAAAGCTTTTCCGCTCCAGTTCTCAAGGAGAAAGTGTACCAGCACTGCTCACTTAGCCCGACCTTGCCAGGAAATTGGATTTGCTGCACATTCCAAGGACACTGCATTTTCCTGGGCAAGCTGCAACCTGCTGGCAGGTGGCCGTGCTCTCTGCCCACTCCTGCCCACTTCTTGGTAGTAGCGGGCACCTTGCAGCCTGGCGAAGGCAAGAAACCTCGAGAGCTGTCACAGAGCAGAAGGGCCGCTGAGATGCTGAAAAGCAGCAAAGCTGAAGAGCCTGCCTCAGCTTCAGCAGTGTGTAATTGACTGAAGGGCAAAAACGAAGCAGCAGATCAGAGGGCTTCTGTGCGCACCGAAGGCGATTGCAAGAATCCAGCAGCTGCTTCTTGCCAAGCACAGTCAGCTGCCTAGGTTCTTGCTTCTTGACCAACTCACAGTTGCCCTTCTTTTCAGCAGCTGCCACCGTGTTCTCTGCATCTCGGAGCCTCTGGGGAGCAACAAGAATTTCCAAGGTGGGATGCATGACGATTATGTCAAAACCCAGGAAAGTTGTCCTGGAACACCTTCCTTTGGCATGCCAAGAGTGAATTCAACAGGCAGGAGAGCGGCAGGCACCGTCCTGCAGCAGCCTGCGAGCTTCGCACACAAGCCGGCTTCTTCGCGGCTTCGTTCTTCGCCTCTTGCAAGCTACCGCGATCTCCAGCTGCCGGAGGCGAAGAAGCGGCTACTTCGCGCAGAGATGACTGGAGCGGCAGCGGTGCGCTCCGGAGCGCCGCTTTTGCCGAAAGACGCCGGGAAGCGGCACTTGCTTTCGGCCAGCTGCGGAGCTGCGTATTCTGCCTCTCTAGTCGCCTACATCTTAGCGAAAAGCTTTTCCGCTCCAGTTCTCAAGGAGAAAGTGTACCAGCACTGCTCACTTAGCCCGACCTTGCCAGGAAATGGGATTTGCTGCACATTCCAAGGACACTGCATTTTCCTGGGCAAGCTGCAACCTGCTGGCAGGTGGCCGTGCTCTCTGCCCACTCCTGCCCACTTCTTGGTAGTAGCGGGCACCTTGCAGCCTGGCGAAGGCAAGAAACCTGGAGAGCTGTCACAGAGCAGAAGGGCCGCTGAGATGCTGAAAAGCAGCAAAGCTGAACAGCCTGCCTCAGCTTCAGCAGTGTGTAATTGACTGAAGGGCAAAAACGAAGCAGCAGATCAGAGGGCTTCTGTGCGCACGGAAGGCAATTGCAAGAATCCAGCAGCTGCTTCTTGCCAAGCACAGTCAACTGCCTAAGTTCTTGGTTTTTGACCAACTCACAGTTGCCCTTCTTTTCAGCAGCTGCCACCGTGTTCTCTGCATCTCGGAGCCTCTGGGGAGCAACAAGAATTTCCAAGGTGGGATGCATGACGACTATGTCAAAACCCAGGAAAGTTGTCCTGGAACACCTTCCATTTGCATGCCAAGAGTGAATTCAACAGGCAGGAGAGCGGCAGGCACCGTCCTGCAGCAGCCTGCGAGCTTCGCACACAAGCCGGCTTCTTCGCGGCTTCGTTCTTCGCCTCTTGCAAGCTACCGCGATCTCCAGCTGCCGGAGGCGAAGAAGCGGCTACTTCGCGCAGAGATGACTGGAGCGGCAGCGGTGCGCTCCGGAGCGCCGCTTTTGCCGAAAGACGCCGGGAAGCGGCACTTGCTTTCGGCCAGCTGCGGAGCCGCGTATTCTGCCTCTCTAGTCGCCTACATCTTAGCGAAAAGCTTTTCTGCTCCTGTTCTCAAGGAGAAAGTGTACGAGCACTGCTCACTTAGCCCGACCTTGCCAGGAAATGGGATTTGCTGCACATTCCAAGGACACTGCATTTTCCTGGGCAAGCTGCAACCTGCTGGCAGGTGGCCGTGCTCTCTGCCCACTCCTGCCCAGTTCTTGGTAGTAGCCGCCACGTTGCAGCCTGGCGAAGGCAAGAAACCTCGAGAGCTGTCACAGAGCAGAAGGGCAGCTGAGATGCTGAAAAGCAGCAAAGCTGAACAGCCTGCCTCAGCTTCAGCAGTGTGTAATTGACTGAAGGCGAAAAACCAAGCAGCAGATCAGAGGGCTTCTGTGCGCACGGAAGGCAATTGCAAGAATCCAGCAGCTGCTTCTTGCCAAGCACAGTCAGCTGCCTAGGTTCTTGCTTCTTGACCAACTCACAGTTGCCCTTCTTTTCAGCAGCTGCCACCGTGTTCTCTGCATCTCGGAGCCTCTGGGGAGCAACAAGAATTTCCAAGGTGGGATGCATGACGACTATGTCAAAACCCAGGAAAGTTGTCCTGGAACACCTTCCTTTGGCATGCCAAGAGTGAATTCAGGAGGCAGGAGAGCAGCAGGCACCGTCCTGCAGCAGCCTTCGAGCTTTGCACACAAGCCGGCTTCTTCGCGGCTTCGTTCTTCGCCTCTTGCAAGCTACCGCGAACTCCGGCTGCCGGGGGCCAAGAAGCGGCTACTTCGCGCACAGATGACTGGAGCGGCAGTGGTGCGCTCCAGAGCGCCGCTTTTGCCGAAAGACGCCGGGAAGCGGCACTTGCTTTCGGCCAGCTGCGGAGCTGCGTATTCTGCCTCTCTAGTCGCCTACATCTTAGCCAAAAGCTTTTCCGCTCCAGTTCTCAAGGAGAAAGTGTACCAGCACTGCTCACTTAGCCCGACCTTGCCAGGAAATTGGATTTGCTGCACATTCCAAGGACACTGCATTTTCCTGGGCAAGCTGCAACCTGCTGGCAGGTGGCCGTGCTCTCTGCCCACTCCTGCCCACTTCTTGGTAGTAGCGGGCACCTTGCAGCCTGGCGAAGGCAAGAAACCTCGAGAGCTGTCACAGAGCAGAAGGGCCGCTGAGATGCTGAAAAGCAGCAAAGCTGAAGAGCCTGCCTCAGCTTCAGCAGTGTGTAATTGACTGAAGGGCAAAAACGAAGCAGCAGATCAGAGGGCTTCTGTGCGCACCGAAGGCGATTGCAAGAATCCAGCAGCTGCTTCTTGCCAAGCACAGTCAGCTGCCTAGGTTCTTGCTTCTTGACCAACTCACAGTTGCCCTTCTTTTCAGCAGCTGCCACCGTGTTCTCTGCATCTCGGAGCCTCTGGGGAGCAACAAGAATTTCCAAGGTGGGATGCATGACGATTATGTCAAAACCCAGGAAAGTTGTCCTGGAACACCTTCCTTTGGCATGCCAAGAGTGAATTCAACAGGCAGGAGAGCGGCAGGCACCGTCCTGCAGCAGCCTGCGAGCTTCGCACACAAGCCGGCTTCTTCGCGGCTTCGTTCTTCGCCTCTTGCAAGCTACCGCGATCTCCAGCTGCCGGAGGCGAAGAAGCGGCTACTTCGCGCAGAGATGACTGGAGCGGCAGCGGTGCGCTCCGGAGCGCCGCTTTTGCCGAAAGACGCCGGGAAGCGGCACTTGCTTTCGGCCAGCTGCGGAGCTGCGTATTCTGCCTCTCTAGTCGCCTACATCTTAGCGAAAAGCTTTTCCGCTCCAGTTCTCAAGGAGAAAGTGTACCAGCACTGCTCACTTAGCCCGACCTTGCCAGGAAATGGGATTTGCTGCACATTCCAAGGACACTGCATTTTCCTGGGCAAGCTGCAACCTGCTGGCAGGTGGCCGTGCTCTCTGCCCACTCCTGCCCACTTCTTGGTAGTAGCGGGCACCTTGCAGCCTGGCGAAGGCAAGAAACCTGGAGAGCTGTCACAGAGCAGAAGGGCCGCTGAGATGCTGAAAAGCAGCAAAGCTGAACAGCCTGCCTCAGCTTCAGCAGTGTGTAATTGACTGAAGGGCAAAAACGAAGCAGCAGATCAGAGGGCTTCTGTGCGCACGGAAGGCAATTGCAAGAATCCAGCAGCTGCTTCTTGCCAAGCACAGTCAACTGCCTAAGTTCTTGGTTTTTGACCAACTCACAGTTGCCCTTCTTTTCAGCAGCTGCCACCGTGTTCTCTGCATCTCGGAGCCTCTGGGGAGCAACAAGAATTTCCAAGGTGGGATGCATGACGACTATGTCAAAACCCAGGAAAGTTGTCCTGGAACACCTTCCATTTGCATGCCAAGAGTGAATTCAACAGGCAGGAGAGCGGCAGGCACCGTCCTGCAGCAGCCTGCGAGCTTCGCACACAAGCCGGCTTCTTCGCGGCTTCGTTCTTCGCCTCTTGCAAGCTACCGCGATCTCCAGCTGCCGGAGGCCAAGAACCGGCTACTTCGCGCAGAGATGACTGGAGCGGCAGCGGTGCGCTCCGGAGCGCCGCTTTTGCCGAAAGACGCCGGGAAGCGGCACTTGCTTTCGGCCAGCTGCGGAGCCGCGTATTCTGCCTCTCTAGTCGCCTACATCTTAGCGAAAAGCTTTTCTGCTCCTGTTCTCAAGGAGAAAGTGTACGAGCACTGCTCACTTAGCCCGACCTTGCCAGGAAATGGGATTTGCTGCACATTCCAAGGACACTGCATTTTCCTGGGCAAGCTGCAACCTGCTGGCAGGTGGCCGTGCTCTCTGCCCACTCCTGCCCAGTTCTTGGTAGTAGCCGCCACGTTGCAGCCTGGCGAAGGCAAGAAACCTCGAGAGCTGTCACAGAGCAGAAGGGCAGCTGAGATGCTGAAAAGCAGCAAAGCTGAACAGCCTGCCTCAGCTTCAGCAGTGTGTAATTGACTGAAGGCGAAAAACCAAGCAGCAGATCAGAGGGCTTCTGTGCGCACGGAAGGCAATTGCAAGAATCCAGCAGCTGCTTCTTGCCAAGCACAGTCAGCTGCCTAGGTTCTTGCTTCTTGACCAACTCACAGTTGCCCTTCTTTTCAGCAGCTGCCACCGTGTTCTCTGCATCTCGGAGCCTCTGGGGAGCAACAAGAATTTCCAAGGTGGGATGCATGACGACTATGTCAAAACCCAGGAAAGTTGTCCTGGAACACCTTCCTTTGGCATGCCAAGAGTGAATTCAACAGGCAGGAGAGCGGCAGCCACCGTCCTGCAGCTGTCTGCGAGCTTTGCACACAAGCCGGCTTCTTCGCGGCTTCGTTCTTCGCCTCTTGCAAGCTACCGCGATCTCCGGCTGCCGGGGGCCAAGAAGCGGCTACTTCGCGCACAGATGACTGGAGCGGCAGCGGTGCGCTCCGGAGCGCCGCTTTTGCCGAAAGACGCCGGGAAGCGGCACTTGCTTTCGGCCAGCTGCGGAGCTGCGTATTCTGCCTCTCTAGTCGCCTACATCTTAGTGAAAAGCTTTTCCGCTCCTGTTCTCAAGGAGAAAGTGTACCAGCACTGCTCACTTAGCCCGACCTTGCCAGGAAATGGGATTTGCTGCACATTCCAAGGACACTGCATTTTCCTGGGCAAGCTGCAACCTGCTGGCAGGTGGCCGTGCTCTCTGCCCACTCCTGCCCAGTTCTTGGTAGTAGCGGGCACCTTGCAGCCTGGCGAAGGCAAGAAACCTGGAGAGCTGTCACAGAGCAGAAGGGCAGCTGAGATGCTGAAAAGCAGCAAAACTGAACAGCCTGCCTCAGCTTCAGCAGTGTGTAATTGACTGAAGGCGAAAAACCAAGCAGCAGATCAGAGGGCTTCTGTGCGCACGGAAGGCAATTGCAAGAATCCAGCAGCTGCTTCTTGCCAAGCACAGTCAGCTGCCTAGGTTCTTGCTTCTTGACCAACTCACAGTTGCCCTTCTTTTCAGCAGCTGCCACCGTGTTCTCTGCATCTCGGAGTCTCTGGGGAGCAACAAGAATTTCCAAGGAGGGATGCATGACGACTATGTCAAAACCCAGGAAAGTTGTCCTGGAACACCTTCCATTTGCATGCCAAGAGTGAATTCAAGAGGCAGGAGAGCGGCAGCCACCGTCCTGCAGCTGTCTGCGAGCTTTGCACACAAGCCGGCTTCTTCGCGGCTTCGTTCTTCGCCTCTTGCAAGCTACCGCGATCTCCGGCTGCCGGGGGCCAAGAAGCGGCTACTTCGCGCACAGATGACTGGAGCGGCAGTGGTGCGCTCCAGAGCGCCGCTTTTGCCGAAAGACGCCGGGAAGCGGCACTTGCTTTCGGCCAGCTGCGGAGCCGCGTATTCTGCCTCTCTAGTCGCCTACATCTTTGCGAAAAGCTTTCCCGCACCAGTTCTCAAGGAGAAAGTGTACCAGCACTGCTCACTTAGCCCGACCTTGCCAGGAAATTGGATTTGCTGCACATTCCAAGGACACTGCATTTTCCTGGGCAAGCTGCAACCTGCTGGCAGGTGGCCGTGCTCTCTGCCCACTCCTGCCCACTTCTTGGTAGTAGCGGGCACGTTGCAGCCTGGCGAAGGCAAGAAACCTGGAGAGCTGTCACAGAGCAGAAGGGCAGCTGAGATGCTGAAAAGCAGCAAAGCTGAACAGCCTGCCTCAGCTTCAGCAGTGTGTAATTGACTGAAGGCGAAAAACCAAGCAGCAGATCAGAGGGCTTCTGTGCGCACGGAAGGCGATTGCAAGAATCCAGCAGCTGCTTCTTGCCAAGCACAGTCAGCTGCCTAGGTTCTTGCTTCTTGACCAACTCACAGTTGCCCTTCTTTTCAGCAGCTGCCACCGTGTTCTCTGCATCTCGGAGCCTCTGGGGAGCAACAAGAATTTCCAAGGTGGGATGCATGACGACTATGTCAAAACCCAGGAAAGTTGTCCTGGAACACCTTCCTTTGGCATGCCAAGAGTGAATTCAACAGGCAGGAGAGCGGCAGGCACCGTCCTGCAGCAGCCTGCGAGCTTCGCACACAAGCCGGCTTCTTCGCGGCTTCGTTCTTCGCCTCTTGCAAGCTACCGCGGTCTCCGGCTGCCGGAGGCGAAGAAGCGGCTACTTCGCGCACAGATGACTGGAGCGGCAGCGGTGCGCTCCGGAGCGCCGCTTTTGCCGAAAGACGCCGGGAAGCGGCACTTGCTTTCGGCCAGCTGCGGAGCTGCGTATTCTGCCTCTCTAGTCGCCTACATCTTAGTGAAAAGCTTTTCCGCTCCTGTTCTCAAGGAGAAAGTGTACCAGCACTGCTCACTTAGCCCGACCTTGCCAGGAAATTGGATTTGCTGCACATTCCAAGGACACTGCATTTTCCTGGGCAAGCTGCAACCTGCTGGCAGGTGGCCGTGCTCTCTGCCCACTCCTGCCCACTTCTTGGTAGTAGCGGGCACCTTGCAGCCTGGCGAAGGCAAGAAACCTCGAGAGCTGTCACAGAGCAGAAGGGCCGCTGAGATGCTGAAAAGCAGCAAAGCTGAACAGCCTGCCTCAGCTTCAGCAGTGTGTAATTGACTGAAGGGCAAAAACGAAGCAGCACATCAGAGGGCTTCTGTGCGCACGGAAGGCGATTGCAAGAATCCAGCAGCTGCTTCTTGCCAAGCACAGTCAGCTGCCTAGGTTCTTGCTTCTTGACCAACTCACAGTTGCCCTTCTTTTCAGCAGCTGCCACCGTGTTCTCTGCATCTCGGAGCCTCTGGGGAGCAACAAGAATTTCCAAGGAGGGATGCATGACGACTATGTCAAAACCCAGGAAAGTTGTCCTGGAACACCTTCCTTTGGCATGCCAAGAGTGAATTCAGGAGGCAGGAGAGCGGCAGGCACCGTCCTGCAGCAGCCTGCGAGCTTCGCACACAAGCCGGCTTCTTCGCGGCTTCGTTCTTCGCCTCTTGCAAGCTACCGCGATCTCCAGCTGCCGGAGGCGAAGAAGCGGCTACTTCGCGCAGAGATGACTGGAGCGGCAGCGGTGCGCTCCGGAGCGCCGCTTTTGCCGAAAGACGCCGGGAAGCGGCACTTGCTTTCGGCCAGCTGCGGAGCTGCGTATTCTGCCTCTCTAGTCGCCTACATCTTAGCGAAAAGCTTTTCCGCTCCAGTTCTCAAGGAGAAAGTGTACCAGCACTGCTCACTTAGCCCGACCTTGCCAGGAAATGGGATTTGCTGCACATTCCAAGGACACTGCATTTTCCTGGGCAAGCTGCAACCTGCTGGCAGATGGCCGTGCTCTCTGCCCACTCCTGCCCACTTCTTGGTAGTAGCCGCCACGTTGCAGCCTGGCGAAGGCAAGAAACCTGGAGAGCTGTCACAGAGCAGAAGGGCCGCTGAGATGCTGAAAAGCAGCAAAGCTGAACAGCCTGCCTCAGCTTCAGCAGTGTGTAATTGACTGAAGGCGAAAAACCAAGCAGCAGATCAGAGGGCTTCTGTGCGCACGGAAGGCAATTGCAAGAATCCAGCAGCTGCTTCTTGCCAAGCACAGTCAGCTGCCTAGGTTCTTGCTTCTTGACCAACTCACAGTTGCCCTTCTTTTCAGCAGCTGCCACCGTGTTCTCTGCATCTCGGAGCCTCTGGGGAGCAACAAGAATTTCCAAGGAGGGATGCATGACGACTATGTCAAAACCCAGGAAAGTTGTCCTGGAACACCTTCCATTTGCATGCCAAGAGTGAATTCAACAGGCAGGAGAGCGGCAGGCACCGTCCTGCTGCAGCCTGCGAGCTTCGCACACAAGCCGGCTTCTTCGCGGCTTCGTTCTTCGCCTCTTGCAAGCTACCGCGATCTCCAGCTGCCGGAGGCCAAGAACCGGCTACTTCGCGCAGAGATGACTGGAGCGGCAGCGGTGCGCTCCGGAGCGCCGCTTTTGCCGAAAGACGCCGGGAAGCGGCACTTGCTTTCGGCCAGCTGCGGAGCTGCGTATTCTGCCTCTCTAGTCGCCTACATCTTAGCGAAAAGCTTTTCCGCTCCAGTTCTCAAGGAGAAAGTGTACCAGCACTGCTCACTTAGCCCGACCTTGCCAGGAAATGGGATTTGCTGCACATTCCAAGGACACTGCATTTTCCTGGGCAAGCTGCAACCTGCTGGCAGGTGGCCGTGCTCTCTGCCCACTCCTGCCCACTTCTTGGTAGTAGCGGGCACCTTGCAGCCTGGCGAAGGCAAGAAACCTGGAGAGCTGTCACAGAGTGAAGGGCAGCTGAGATGCTGAAAAGCAGCAAAGCTGAAGAGCCTGCCTCAGCTTCAGCAGTGTGTAATTGACTGAAGGGCAAAAACGAAGCAGCAGATCAGAGGGCTTCTGTGCGCACCGAAGGCGATTGCAAGAATCCAGCAGCTGCTTCTTGCCAAGCACAGTCAGCTGCCTAGGTTCTTGCTTCTTGACCAACTCACAGTTGCCCTTCTTTTCAGCAGCTGCCACCGTGTTCTCTGCATCTCGGAGCCTCTGGGGAGCAACAAGAATTTCCAAGGTGGGATGCATGACGACTATGTCAAAACCCAGGAAAGTTGTCCTGGAACACCTTCCTTTGGCATGCCAAGAGTGAATTCAGGAGGCAGGAGAGCGGCAGGCACCGTCCTGCAGCAGCCTGCGAGCTTCGCACACAAGCCGGCTTCTTCGCGGCTTCGTTCTTCGCCTCTTGCAAGCTACCGCGGTCTCCGGCTGCCGGAGGCGAAGAAGCGGCTACTTCGCGCACAGATGACTGGAGCGGCAGCGGTGCGCTCCGGAGCGCCGCTTTTGCCGAAAGACGCCGGGAAGCGGCACTTGCTTTCGGCCAGCTGCGGAGCTGCGTATTCTGCCTCTCTAGTCGCCTACATCTTAGCGAAAAGCTTTCCCGCACCAGTTCTCAAGGAGAAAGTGTACCAGCACTGCTCACTTAGCCCGACCTTGCCAGGAAATGGGATTTGCTGCACATTCCAAGGACACTGCATTTTCCTGGGCAAGCTGCAACCTGCTGGCAGGTGGCCGTGCTCTCTGCCCACTCCTGCGCAGTTCTTGGTAGTAGCGGGCACGTTGCAGGCTGGCGAAGGCAAGAAACCTGGAGAGCTGTCACAGAGCAGAAGGGCAGCTGAGATGCTGAAAAGCAGCAAAGCTGAACAGCCTGCCTCAGCTTCAGCAGTGTGTAATTGACTGAAGGCGAAAAACCAAGCAGCAGATCAGAGGGTTTCTGTGCGCACGGAAGGCAATTGCAAGAATCCAGCAGCTGCTTCTTGCCAAGCGCAGACAGCTGCCTAGGTTCTTGCTTCTTGACCAACTCACAGTTGCCCTTCTTTTCAGCAGCTGCCACCGTGTTCTCTGCATCTCGGAGCCTCTGGGGAGCAACAAGAATTTCCAAGGTGGGATGCATGACGACTATGTCAAAACCCAGGAAAGTTGTCCTGGAACACCTTCCATTTGCATGCCAAGAGTGAATTCAACAGGCAGGAGAGCGGCAGCCACCGTCCTGCAGCTGTCTGCGAGCTTCGCACACAAGCCGGCTTCTTCGCGGCTTTGTTCTTCGCCTCTTGCAAGCTACCGCGATCTCCGGCTGCCGGAGGCGAAGAAGCGGCTACTTCGCGCACAGTTCACTGGAGCGGCAGCGGTGCGCTCCGAAGCGCCGCTTTTGCCGAAAGACGCCGGGAAGCGGCACTTGCTTTCGGCCAGCTGCGGAGCTGCGTATTCTGCCTCTCTAGTCGCCTACATCTTAGCGAAAAGCTTTTCCGCTCCAGTTCTCAAGGAGAAAGTGTACCAGCACTGCTCACTTAGCCCGACCTTGCCAGGAAATGGGATTTGCTGCACATTCCAAGGACACTGCATTTTCCTGGGCAAGCTGCAACCTGCTGGCAGGTGGCCGTGCTCTCTGCCCACTCCTGCCCAGTTCTTGGTAGTAGCGGGCACCTTGCAGCCTGGCGAAGGCAAGAAACCTGGAGAGCTGTCACAGAGCAGAAGGGCAGCTGAGATGCTGAAAAGCAGCAAAGCTGAACAGCCTGCCTCAGCTTCAGCAGTGTGTAATTGACTGAAGGCGAAAACCAAGCAGCAGATCAGAGGGCTTCTGTGCGCACGGAAGGCAATTGCAAGAATCCAGCAGCTGCTTCTTGCCAAGCACAGTCAGCTGCCTAGGTTCTTGCTTCTTGACCAACTCACAGTTGCCCTTCTTTTCAGCAGCTGCCACCGTGTTCTCTGCATCTCGGAGCCTCTGGGGAGCAACAAGAATTTCCAAGGAGGGATGCATGACGACTATGTCAAAACCCAGGAAAGTTGTCCTGGAACACCTTCCATTTGCATGCCAAGAGTGAATTCAAGAGGCAGGAGAGCGGCAGCCACCGTCCTGCAGCTGTCTGCGAGCTTTGCACACAAGCCGGCTTCTTCGAGGCTTCGTTCTTCGCCTCTTGCAAGCTACCGCGATCTCCGGCTGCCGGGGGCCAAGAAGCGGCTACTTCGCGCACAGATGACTGGAGCGGCAGTGGTGCGCTCCAGAGCGCCGCTTTTGCCGAAAGACGCCGGGAAGCGGCACTTGCTTTCGGCCAGCTGCGGAGCCGCGTATTCTGCCTCTCTAGTCGCCTACATCTTAGCGAAAAGCTTTCCCGCACCAGTTCTCAAGGAGAAAGTGTACCAGCACTGCTCACTTAGCCCGACCTTGCCAGGAAATTGGATTTGCTGCACATTCCAAGGACACTGCATTTTCCTGGGCAAGCTGCAACCTGCTGGCAGGTGGCCGTGCTCTCTGCCCACTCCTGCCCACTTCTTGGTAGTAGCGGGCACCTTGCAGCCTGGCGAAGGCAAGAAACCTCGAGAGCTGTCACAGAGCAGAAGGGCCGCTGAGATGCTGAAAAGCAGCAAAGCTGAACAGCCTGCCTCAGCTTCAGCAGTGTGTAATTGACTGAAGGGCAAAAACGAAGCAGCACATAAGAGGGCTTCTGTGCGCACGGAAGGCGATTGCAAGAATCCAGCAGCTGCTTCTTGCCAAGCGCAGACAGCTGCCTAGGTTCTTGCTTCTTGACCAACTCACAGTTGCCCTTCTTTTCAGCAGCTGCCACCGTGTTCTCTGCATCTCGGAGCCTCTGGGGAGCAACAAGAATTTCCAAGGTGGGATGCATGACGACTATGTCAAAACCCAGGAAAGTTGTCCTGGAACACCTTCCATTTGCATGCCAAGAGTGAATTCAACAGGCAGGAGAGCGGCAGCCACCGTCCTGCAGCTGTCTGCGAGCTTCGCACACAAGCCGGCTTCTTCGCGGCTTTGTTCTTCGCCTCTTGCAAGCTACCGCGATCTCCGGCTGCCGGAGGCGAAGAAGCGGCTACTTCGCGCACAGTTCACTGGAGCGGCAGCGGTGCGCTCCGAAGCGCCGCTTTTGCCGAAAGACGCCGGGAAGCGGCACTTGCTTTCGGCCAGCTGCGGAGCTGCGTATTCTGCCTCTCTAGTCGCCTACATCTTAGCGAAAAGCTTTTCCGCTCCAGTTCTCAAGGAGAAAGTGTACCAGCACTGCTCACTTAGCCCGACCTTGCCAGGAAATGGGATTTGCTGCACATTCCAAGGACACTGCATTTTCCTGGGCAAGCTGCAACCTGCTGGCAGGTGGCCGTGCTCTCTGCCCACTCCTGCCCAGTTCTTGGTAGTAGCGGGCACCTTGCAGCCTGGCGAAGGCAAGAAACCTGGAGAGCTGTCACAGAGCAGAAGGGCAGCTGAGATGCTGAAAAGCAGCAAAGCTGAACAGCCTGCCTCAGCTTCAGCAGTGTGTAATTGACTGAAGGCGAAAACCAAGCAGCAGATCAGAGGGCTTCTGTGCGCACGGAAGGCAATTGCAAGAATCCAGCAGCTGCTTCTTGCCAAGCACAGTCAGCTGCCTAGGTTCTTGCTTCTTGACCAACTCACAGTTGCCCTTCTTTTCAGCAGCTGCCACCGTGTTCTCTGCATCTCGGAGCCTCTGGGGAGCAACAAGAATTTCCAAGGAGGGATGCATGACGACTATGTCAAAACCCAGGAAAGTTGTCCTGGAACACCTTCCATTTGCATGCCAAGAGTGAATTCAAGAGGCAGGAGAGCGGCAGCCACCGTCCTGCAGCTGTCTGCGAGCTTTGCACACAAGCCGGCTTCTTCGCGGCTTCGTTCTTCGCCTCTTGCAAGCTACCGCGATCTCCGGCTGCCGGGGGCCAAGAAGCGGCTACTTCGCGCACAGATGACTGGAGCGGCAGTGGTGCGCTCCAGAGCGCCGCTTTTGCCGAAAGACGCCGGGAAGCGGCACTTGCTTTCGGCCAGCTGCGGAGCCGCGTATTCTGCCTCTCTAGTCGCCTACATCTTAGCGAAAAGCTTTCCCGCACCAGTTCTCAAGGAGAAAGTGTACCAGCACTGCTCACTTAGCCCGACCTTGCCAGGAAATTGGATTTGCTGCACATTCCAAGGACACTGCATTTTCCTGGGCAAGCTGCAACCTGCTGGCAGGTGGCCGTGCTCTCTGCCCACTCCTGCCCACTTCTTGGTAGTAGCGGGCACCTTGCAGCCTGGCGAAGGCAAGAAACCTCGAGAGCTGTCACAGAGCAGAAGGGCCGCTGAGATGCTGAAAAGCAGCAAAGCTGAACAGCCTGCCTCAGCTTCAGCAGTGTGTAATTGACTGAAGGGCAAAAACGAAGCAGCACATAAGAGGGCTTCTGTGCGCACGGAAGGCGATTGCAAGAATCCAGCAGCTGCTTCTTGCCAAGCACAGTCAGCTGCCTAGGTTCTTGCTTCTTGACCAACTCACAGTTGCCCTTCTTTTCAGCAGCTGCCACCGTGTTCTCTGCATCTCGGAGCCTCTGGGGAGCAACAAGAATTTCCAAGGAGGGATGCATGACGACTATGTCAAAACCCAGGAAAGTTGTCCTGGAACACCTTCCTTTGGCATGCCAAGAGTGAATTCAGGAGGCAGGAGAGCGGCAGGCACCGTCCTGCAGCAGCCTGCGAGCTTCGCACACAAGCCGGCTTCTTCGCGGCTTCGTTCTTCGCCTCTTGCAAGCTACCGCGATCTCCAGCTGCCGGAGGCGAAGAAGCGGCTACTTCGCGCAGAGATGACTGGAGCGGCAGCGGTGCGCTCCGGAGCGCCGCTTTTGCCGAAAGACGCCGGGAAGCGGCACTTGCTTTCGGCCAGCTGCGGAGCTGCGTATTCTGCCTCTCTAGTCGCCTACATCTTAGCGAAAAGCTTTTCCGCTCCAGTTCTCAAGGAGAAAGTGTACCAGCACTGCTCACTTAGCCCGACCTTGCCAGGAAATGGGATTTGCTGCACATTCCAAGGACACTGCATTTTCCTGGGCAAGCTGCAACCTGCTGGCAGATGGCCGTGCTCTCTGCCCACTCCTGCCCAGTTCTTGGTAGTAGCCGCCACGTTGCAGCCTGGCGAAGGCAAGAAACCTGGAGAGCTGTCACAGAGCAGAAGGGCCGCTGAGATGCTGAAAAGCAGCAAAGCTGAACAGCCTGCCTCAGCTTCAGCAGTGTGTAATTGACTGAAGGCGAAAAACCAAGCAGCAGATCAGAGGGCTTCTGTGCGCACGGAAGGCAATTGCAAGAATCCAGCAGCTGCTTCTTGCCAAGCACAGTCAGCTGCCTAGGTTCTTGCTTCTTGACCAACTCACAGTTGCCCTTCTTTTCAGCAGCTGCCACCGTGTTCTCTGCATCTCGGAGCCTCTGGGGAGCAACAAGAATTTCCAAGGAGGGATGCATGACGACTATGTCAAAACCCAGGAAAGTTGTCCTGGAACACCTTCCTTTGGCATGCCAAGAGTGAATTCAGGAGGCAGGAGAGCAGCAGGCACCGTCCTGCTGCAGCCTGCGAGCTTCGCACACAAGCCGGCTTCTTCGCGGCTTCGTTCTTCGCCTCTTGCAAGCTACCGCGATCTCCAGCTGCCGGAGGCCAAGAACCGGCTACTTCGCGCAGAGATGACTGGAGCGGCAGCGGTGCGCTCCGGAGCGCCGCTTTTGCCGAAAGACGCCGGGAAGCGGCACTTGCTTTCGGCCAGCTGCGGAGCTGCGTATTCTGCCTCTCTAGTCGCCTACATCTTAGCGAAAAGCTTTTCCGCTCCAGTTCTCAAGGAGAAAGTGTACCAGCACTGCTCACTTAGCCCGACCTTGCCAGGAAATTGGATTTGCTGCACATTCCAAGGACACTGCATTTTCCTGGGCAAGCTGCAACCTGCTGGCAGGTGGCCGTGCTCTCTGCCCACTCCTGCCCACTTCTTGGTAGTAGCGGGCACCTTGCAGCCTGGCGAAGGCAAGAAACCTGGAGAGCTGTCACAGAGCAGAAGGGCAGCTGAGATGCTGAAAAGCAGCAAAGCTGAACAGCCTGCCTCAGCTTCAGCAGTGTGTAATTGACTGAAGGCGAAAAACCAAGCAGCAGATCAGAGGGTTTCTGTGCGCACGGAAGGCAATTGCAAGAATCCAGCAGCTGCTTCTTGCCAAGCGCAGACAGCTGCCTAGGTTCTTGCTTCTTGACCAACTCACAGTTGCCCTTCTTTTCAGCAGCTGCCACCGTGTTCTCTGCATCTCGGAGCCTCTGGGGAGCAACAAGAATTTCCAAGGAGGGATGCATGACGACTATGTCAAAACCCAGGAAAGTTGTCCTGGAACACCTTCCTTTGGCATGCCAAGAGTGAATTCAGGAGGCAGGAGAGCAGCAGGCACCGTCCTGCAGCAGCCTTCGAGCTTTGCACACAAGCCGGCTTCTTCGCGGCTTCGTTCTTCGCCTCTTGCAAGCTACCGCGAACTCCGGCTGCCGGGGGCCAAGAAGCGGCTACTTCGCGCACAGATGACTGGAGCGGCAGTGGTGCGCTCCAGAGCGCCGCTTTTGCCGAAAGACGCCGGGAAGCGGCACTTGCTTTCGGCCAGCTGCGGAGCTGCGTATTCTGCCTCTCTAGTCGCCTACATCTTAGCCAAAAGCTTTTCCGCTCCAGTTCTCAAGGAGAAAGTGTACCAGCACTGCTCACTTAGCCCGACCTTGCCAGGAAATTGGATTTGCTGCACATTCCAAGGACACTGCATTTTCCTGGGCAAGCTGCAACCTGCTGGCAGGTGGCCGTGCTCTCTGCCCACTCCTGCCCACTTCTTGGTAGTAGCGGGCACCTTGCAGCCTGGCGAAGGCAAGAAACCTCGAGAGCTGTCACAGAGCAGAAGGGCCGCTGAGATGCTGAAAAGCAGCAAAGCTGAAGAGCCTGCCTCAGCTTCAGCAGTGTGTAATTGACTGAAGGGCAAAAACGAAGCAGCAGATCAGAGGGCTTCTGTGCGCACCGAAGGCGATTGCAAGAATCCAGCAGCTGCTTCTTGCCAAGCACAGTCAGCTGCCTAGGTTCTTGCTTCTTGACCAACTCACAGTTGCCCTTCTTTTCAGCAGCTGCCACCGTGTTCTCTGCATCTCGGAGCCTCTGGGGAGCAACAAGAATTTCCAAGGTGGGATGCATGACGATTATGTCAAAACCCAGGAAAGTTGTCCTGGAACACCTTCCTTTGGCATGCCAAGAGTGAATTCAACAGGCAGGAGAGCGGCAGGCACCGTCCTGCAGCAGCCTGCGAGCTTCGCACACAAGCCGGCTTCTTCGCGGCTTCGTTCTTCGCCTCTTGCAAGCTACCGCGATCTCCAGCTGCCGGAGGCGAAGAAGCGGCTACTTCGCGCAGAGATGACTGGAGCGGCAGCGGTGCGCTCCGGAGCGCCGCTTTTGCCGAAAGACGCCGGGAAGCGGCACTTGCTTTCGGCCAGCTGCGGAGCTGCGTATTCTGCCTCTCTAGTCGCCTACATCTTAGCGAAAAGCTTTTCCGCTCCAGTTCTCAAGGAGAAAGTGTACCAGCACTGCTCACTTAGCCCGACCTTGCCAGGAAATGGGATTTGCTGCACATTCCAAGGACACTGCATTTTCCTGGGCAAGCTGCAACCTGCTGGCAGGTGGCCGTGCTCTCTGCCCACTCCTGCCCACTTCTTGGTAGTAGCGGGCACCTTGCAGCCTGGCGAAGGCAAGAAACCTCGAGAGCTGTCACAGAGCAGAAGGGCCGCTGAGATGCTGAAAAGCAGCAAAGCTGAACAGCCTGCCTCAGCTTCAGCAGTGTGTAATTGACTGAAGGGCAAAAACGAAGCAGCAGATCAGAGGGCTTCTGTGCGCACGGAAGGCAATTGCAAGAATCCAGCAGCTGCTTCTTGCCAAGCACAGTCAACTGCCTAAGTTCTTGGTTTTTGACCAACTCACAGTTGCCCTTCTTTTCAGCAGCTGCCACCGTGTTCTCTGCATCTCGGAGCCTCTGGGGAGCAACAAGAATTTCCAAGGTGGGATGCATGACGACTATGTCAAAACCCAGGAAAGTTGTCCTGGAACACCTTCCATTTGCATGCCAAGAGTGAATTCAACAGGCAGGAGAGCGGCAGGCACCGTCCTGCAGCAGCCTGCGAGCTTCGCACACAAGCCGGCTTCTTCGCGGCTTCGTTCTTCGCCTCTTGCAAGCTACCGCGATCTCCAGCTGCCGGAGGCGAAGAAGCGGCTACTTCGCGCAGAGATGACTGGAGCGGCAGCGGTGCGCTCCGGAGCGCCGCTTTTGCCGAAAGACGCCGGGAAGCGGCACTTGCTTTCGGCCAGCTGCGGAGCCGCGTATTCTGCCTCTCTAGTCGCCTACATCTTAGCGAAAAGCTTTTCTGCTCCTGTTCTCAAGGAGAAAGTGTACCAGCACTGCTCACTTAGCCCGACCTTGCCAGGAAATGGGATTTGCTGCACATTCCAAGGACACTGCATTTTCCTGGGCAAGCTGCAACCTGCTGGCAGGTGGCCGTGCTCTCTGCCCACTCCTGCCCACTTCTTGGTAGTAGCGGGCACCTTGCAGCCTGGCGAAGGCAAGAAACCTGGAGAGCTGTCACAGAGCAGAAGGGCAGCTGAGATGCTGAAAAGCAGCAAAGCTGAACAGCCTGCCTCAGCTTCAGCAGTGTGTAATTGACTGAAGGCGAAAAACCAAGCAGCAGATCAGAGGGCTTCTGTGCGCACGGAAGGCAATTGCAAGAATCCAGCAGCTGCTTCTTGCCAAGCACAGTCAGCTGCCTAGGTTCTTGCTTCTTGACCAACTCACAGTTGCCCTTCTTTTCAGCAGCTGCCACCGTGTTCTCTGCATCTCGGAGCCTCTGGGGAGCAACAAGAATTTCCAAGGTGGGATGCATGACGACTATGTCAAAACCCAGGAAAGTTGTCCTGGAACACCTTCCTTTGGCATGCCAAGAGTGAATTCAGGAGGCAGGAGAGCGGCAGGCACCGTCCTGCAGCAGCCTGCGAGCTTCGCACACAAGCCGGCTTCTTCGCGGCTTCGTTCTTCGCCTCTTGCAAGCTACCGCGGTCTCCGGCTGCCGGAGGCGAAGAAGCGGCTACTTCGCGCAGAGATGACTGGAGCGGCAGCGGTGCGCTCCGGAGCGCCGCTTTTGCCGAAAGACGCCGGGAAGCGGCACTTGCTTTCGGCCAGCTGCGGAGCTGCGTATTCTGCCTCTCTAGTCGCCTACATCTTAGTGAAAAGCTTTTCCGCTCCTGTTCTCAAGGAGAAAGTGTACCAGCACTGCTCACTTAGCCCGACCTTGCCAGGAAATGGGATTTGCTGCACATTCCAAGGACACTGCATTTTCCTGGGCAAGCTGCAACCTGCTGGCAGGTGGCCGTGCTCTCTGCCCACTCCTGCCCACTTCTTGGTAGTAGCGGGCACCTTGCAGCCTGGCGAAGGCAAGAAACCTGGAGAGCTGTCACAGAGCAGAAGGGCAGCTGAGATGCTGAAAAGCAGCAAAACTGAACAGCCTGCCTCAGCTTCAGCAGTGTGTAATTGACTGAAGGCGAAAAACCAAGCAGCAGATCAGAGGGCTTCTGTGCGCACGGAAGGCGATTGCAAGAATCCAGCAGCTGCTTCTTGCCAAGCACAGTCAGCTGCCTAGGTTCTTGCTTCTTGACCAACTCACAGTTGCCCTTCTTTTCAGCAGCTGCCACCGTGTTCTCTGCATCTCGGAGTCTCTGGGGAGCAACAAGAATTTCCAAGGAGGGATGCATGACGACTATGTCAAAACCCAGGAAAGTTGTCCTGGAACACCTTCCATTTGCATGCCAAGAGTGAATTCAAGAGGCAGGAGAGCGGCAGCCACCGTCCTGCAGCTGTCTGCGAGCTTTGCACACAAGCCGGCTTCTTCGCGGCTTCGTTCTTCGCCTCTTGCAAGCTACCGCGATCTCCGGCTGCCGGGGGCCAAGAAGCGGCTACTTCGCGCACAGATGACTGGAGCGGCAGCGGTGCGCTCCGGAGCGCCGCTTTTGCCGAAAGACGCCGGGAAGCGGCACTTGCTTTCGGCCAGCTGCGGAGCTGCGTATTCTGCCTCTCTAGTCGCCTACATCTTAGTGAAAAGCTTTTCCGCTCCTGTTCTCAAGGAGAAAGTGTACCAGCACTGCTCACTTAGCCCGACCTTGCCAGGAAATGGGATTTGCTGCACATTCCAAGGACACTGCATTTTCCTGGGCAAGCTGCAACCTGCTGGCAGGTGGCCGTGCTCTCTGCCCACTCCTGCCCAGTTCTTGGTAGTAGCGGGCACCTTGCAGCCTGGCGAAGGCAAGAAACCTGGAGAGCTGTCACAGAGCAGAAGGGCAGCTGAGATGCTGAAAAGCAGCAAAACTGAACAGCCTGCCTCAGCTTCAGCAGTGTGTAATTGACTGAAGGCGAAAAACCAAGCAGCAGATCAGAGGGCTTCTGTGCGCACGGAAGGCAATTGCAAGAATCCAGCAGCTGCTTCTTGCCAAGCACAGTCAGCTGCCTAGGTTCTTGCTTCTTGACCAACTCACAGTTGCCCTTCTTTTCAGCAGCTGCCACCGTGTTCTCTGCATCTCGGAGCCTCTGGGGAGCAACAAGAATTTCCAAGGAGGGATGCATGACGACTATGTCAAAACCCAGGAAAGTTGTCCTGGAACACCTTCCTTTGGCATGCCAAGAGTGAATTCAGGAGGCAGGAGAGCGGCAGGCACCGTCCTGCAGCAGCCTGCGAGCTTCGCACACAAGCCGGCTTCTTCGCGGCTTCGTTCTTCGCCTCTTGCAAGCTACCGCGATCTCCAGCTGCCGGAGGCGAAGAAGCGGCTACTTCGCGCAGAGATGACTGGAGCGGCAGCGGTGCGCTCCGGAGCGCCGCTTTTGCCGAAAGACGCCGGGAAGCGGCACTTGCTTTCGGCCAGCTGCGGAGCTGCGTATTCTGCCTCTCTAGTCGCCTACATCTTAGCGAAAAGCTTTTCCGCTCCAGTTCTCAAGGAGAAAGTGTACCAGCACTGCTCACTTAGCCCGACCTTGCCAGGAAATGGGATTTGCTGCACATTCCAAGGACACTGCATTTTCCTGGGCAAGCTGCAACCTGCTGGCAGATGGCCGTGCTCTCTGCCCACTCCTGCCCAGTTCTTGGTAGTAGCGGGCACCTTGCAGCCTGGCGAAGGCAAGAAACCTGGAGAGCTGTCACAGAGCAGAAGGGCCGCTGAGATGCTGAAAAGCAGCAAAGCTGAACAGCCTGCCTCAGCTTCAGCAGTGTGTAATTGACTGAAGGCGAAAAACCAAGCAGCAGATCAGAGGGCTTCTGTGCGCACGGAAGGCAATTGCAAGAATCCAGCAGCTGCTTCTTGCCAAGCACAGTCAGCTGCCTAGGTTCTTGCTTCTTGACCAACTCACAGTTGCCCTTCTTTTCAGCAGCTGCCACCGTGTTCTCTGCATCTCGGAGCCTCTGGGGAGCAACAAGAATTTCCAAGGAGGGATGCATGACGACTATGTCAAAACCCAGGAAAGTTGTCCTGGAACACCTTCCTTTGGCATGCCAAGAGTGAATTCAACAGGCAGGAGAGCGGCAGGCACCGTCCTGCTGCAGCCTGCGAGCTTCGCACACAAGCCGGCTTCTTCGCGGCTTCGTTCTTCGCCTCTTGCAAGCTACCGCGATCTCCAGCTGCCGGAGGCCAAGAACCGGCTACTTCGCGCAGAGATGACTGGAGCGGCAGCGGTGCGCTCCGGAGCGCCGCTTTTGCCGAAAGACGCCGGGAAGCGGCACTTGCTTTCGGCCAGCTGCGGAGCTGCGTATTCTGCCTCTCTAGTCGCCTACATCTTAGCGAAAAGCTTTTCCGCTCCAGTTCTCAAGGAGAAAGTGTACCAGCACTGCTCACTTAGCCCGACCTTGCCAGGAAATGGGATTTGCTGCACATTCCAAGGACACTGCATTTTCCTGGGCAAGCTGCAACCTGCTGGCAGGTGGCCGTGCTCTCTGCCCACTCCTGCCCAGTTCTTGGTAGTAGCGGGCACCTTGCAGCCTGGCGAAGGCAAGAAACCTGGAGAGCTGTCACAGAGCAGAAGGGCAGCTGAGATGCTGAAAAGCAGCAAAGCTGAACAGCCTGCCTCAGCTTCAGCAGTGTGTAATTGACTGAAGGCGAAAAACCAAGCAGCAGATCAGAGGGTTTCTGTGCGCACGGAAGGCAATTGCAAGAATCCAGCAGCTGCTTCTTGCCAAGCGCAGACAGCTGCCTAGGTTCTTGCTTCTTGACCAACTCACAGTTGCCCTTCTTTTCAGCAGCTGCCACCGTGTTCTCTGCATCTCGGAGCCTCTGGGGAGCAACAAGAATTTCCAAGGAGGGATGCATGACGACTATGTCAAAACCCAGGAAAGTTGTCCTGGAACACCTTCCTTTGGCATGCCAAGAGTGAATTCAGGAGGCAGGAGAGCAGCAGGCACCGTCCTGCAGCAGCCTTCGAGCTTTGCACACAAGCCGGCTTCTTCGCGGCTTCGTTCTTCGCCTCTTGCAAGCTACCGCGAACTCCGGCTGCCGGGGGCCAAGAAGCGGCTACTTCGCGCACAGATGACTGGAGCGGCAGTGGTGCGCTCCAGAGCGCCGCTTTTGCCGAAAGACGCCGGGAAGCGGCACTTGCTTTCGGCCAGCTGCGGAGCTGCGTATTCTGCCTCTCTAGTCGCCTACATCTTAGCGAAAAGCTTTTCCGCTCCAGTTCTCAAGGAGAAAGTGTACCAGCACTGCTCACTTAGCCCGACCTTGCCAGGAAATGGGATTTGCTGCACATTCCAAGGACACTGCATTTTCCTGGGCAAGCTGCAACCTGCTGGCAGGTGGCCGTGCTCTCTGCCCACTCCTGCCCACTTCTTGGTAGTAGCGGGCACCTTGCAGCCTGGCGAAGGCAAGAAACCTCGAGAGCTGTCACAGAGCAGAAGGGCCGCTGAGATGCTGAAAAGCAGCAAAGCTGAACAGCCTGCCTCAGCTTCAGCAGTGTGTAATTGACTGAAGGGCAAAAACGAAGCAGCAGATCAGAGGGCTTCTGTGCGCACGGAAGGCAATTGCAAGAATCCAGCAGCTGCTTCTTGCCAAGCACAGTCAACTGCCTAAGTTCTTGGTTTTTGACCAACTCACAGTTGCCCTTCTTTTCAGCAGCTGCCACCGTGTTCTCTGCATCTCGGAGCCTCTGGGGAGCAACAAGAATTTCCAAGGTGGGATGCATGACGACTATGTCAAAACCCAGGAAAGTTGTCCTGGAACACCTTCCATTTGCATGCCAAGAGTGAATTCAACAGGCAGGAGAGCGGCAGGCACCGTCCTGCAGCAGCCTGCGAGCTTCGCACACAAGCCGGCTTCTTCGCGGCTTCGTTCTTCGCCTCTTGCAAGCTACCGCGATCTCCAGCTGCCGGAGGCGAAGAAGCGGCTACTTCGCGCACAGATCACTGGAGCGGCAGCGGTGCGCTCCGGAGCGCCGCTTTTGCCGAAAGACGCCGGGAAGCGGCACTTGCTTTCGGCCAGCTGCGGAGCCGCGTATTCTGCCTCTCTAGTCGCCTACATCTTAGCGAAAAGCTTTTCTGCTCCTGTTCTCAAGGAGAAAGTGTACCAGCACTGCTCACTTAGCCCGACCTTGCCAGGAAATGGGATTTGCTGCACATTCCAAGGACACTGCATTTTCCTGGGCAAGCTGCAACCTGCTGGCAGGTGGCCGTGCTCTCTGCCCACTCCTGCCCACTTCTTGGTAGTAGCGGGCACGTTGCAGCCTGGCGAAGGCAAGAAACCTGGAGAGCTGTCACAGAGCAGAAGGGCAGCTGAGATGCTGAAAAGCAGCAAAGCTGAACAGCCTGCCTCAGCTTCAGCAGTGTGTAATTGACTGAAGGCGAAAAACCAAGCAGCAGATCAGAGGGCTTCTGTGCGCACGGAAGGCAATTGCAAGAATCCAGCAGCTGCTTCTTGCCAAGCACAGTCAGCTGCCTAGGTTCTTGCTTCTTGACCAACTCACAGTTGCCCTTCTTTTCAGCAGCTGCCACCGTGTTCTCTGCATCTCGGAGCCTCTGGGGAGCAACAAGAATTTCCAAGGTGGGATGCATGACGACTATGTCAAAACCCAGGAAAGTTGTCCTGGAACACCTTCCTTTGGCATGCCAAGAGTGAATTCAGGAGGCAGGAGAGCGGCAGGCACCGTCCTGCAGCAGCCTGCGAGCTTCGCACACAAGCCGGCTTCTTCGCGGCTTCGTTCTTCGCCTCTTGCAAGCTACCGCGGTCTCCGGCTGCCGGAGGCGAAGAAGCGGCTACTTCGCGCAGAGATGACTGGAGCGGCAGCGGTGCGCTCCGGAGCGCCGCTTTTGCCGAAAGACGCCGGGAAGCGGCACTTGCTTTCGGCCAGCTGCGGAGCTGCGTATTCTGCCTCTCTAGTCGCCTACATCTTAGTGAAAAGCTTTTCCGCTCCTGTTCTCAAGGAGAAAGTGTACCAGCACTGCTCACTTAGCCCGACCTTGCCAGGAAATGGGATTTGCTGCACATTCCAAGGACACTGCATTTTCCTGGGCAAGCTGCAACCTGCTGGCAGGTGGCCGTGCTCTCTGCCCACTCCTGCCCAGTTCTTGGTAGTAGCGGGCACCTTGCAGCCTGGCGAAGGCAAGAAACCTGGAGAGCTGTCACAGAGCAGAAGGGCAGCTGAGATGCTGAAAAGCAGCAAAACTGAACAGCCTGCCTCAGCTTCAGCAGTGTGTAATTGACTGAAGGCGAAAAACCAAGCAGCAGATCAGAGGGCTTCTGTGCGCACGGAAGGCAATTGCAAGAATCCAGCAGCTGCTTCTTGCCAAGCACAGTCAGCTGCCTAGGTTCTTGCTTCTTGACCAACTCACAGTTGCCCTTCTTTTCAGCAGCTGCCACCGTGTTCTCTGCATCTCGGAGTCTCTGGGGAGCAACAAGAATTTCCAAGGAGGGATGCATGACGACTATGTCAAAACCCAGGAAAGTTGTCCTGGAACACCTTCCATTTGCATGCCAAGAGTGAATTCAAGAGGCAGGAGAGCGGCAGCCACCGTCCTGCAGCTGTCTGCGAGCTTTGCACACAAGCCGGCTTCTTCGCGGCTTCGTTCTTCGCCTCTTGCAAGCTACCGCGATCTCCGGCTGCCGGGGGCCAAGAAGCGGCTACTTCGCGCACAGATGACTGGAGCGGCAGCGGTGCGCTCCGGAGCGCCGCTTTTGCCGAAAGACGCCGGGAAGCGGCACTTGCTTTCGGCCAGCTGCGGAGCTGCGTATTCTGCCTCTCTAGTCGCCTACATCTTAGTGAAAAGCTTTTCCGCTCCTGTTCTCAAGGAGAAAGTGTACCAGCACTGCTCACTTAGCCCGACCTTGCCAGGAAATGGGATTTGCTGCACATTCCAAGGACACTGCATTTTCCTGGGCAAGCTGCAACCTGCTGGCAGGTGGCCGTGCTCTCTGCCCACTCCTGCCCAGTTCTTGGTAGTAGCGGGCACCTTGCAGCCTGGCGAAGGCAAGAAACCTGGAGAGCTGTCACAGAGCAGAAGGGCAGCTGAGATGCTGAAAAGCAGCAAAACTGAACAGCCTGCCTCAGCTTCAGCAGTGTGTAATTGACTGAAGGCGAAAAACCAAGCAGCAGATCAGAGGGCTTCTGTGCGCACGGAAGGCAATTGCAAGAATCCAGCAGCTGCTTCTTGCCAAGCACAGTCAGCTGCCTAGGTTCTTGCTTCTTGACCAACTCACAGTTGCCCTTCTTTTCAGCAGCTGCCACCGTGTTCTCTGCATCTCGGAGTCTCTGGGGAGCAACAAGAATTTCCAAGGAGGGATGCATGACGACTATGTCAAAACCCAGGAAAGTTGTCCTGGAACACCTTCCATTTGCATGCCAAGAGTGAATTCAAGAGGCAGGAGAGCGGCAGCCACCGTCCTGCAGCTGTCTGCGAGCTTTGCACACAAGCCGGCTTCTTCGCGGCTTCGTTCTTCGCCTCTTGCAAGCTACCGCGATCTCCGGCTGCCGGGGGCCAAGAAGCGGCTACTTCGCGCACAGATGACTGGAGCGGCAGTGGTGCGCTCCAGAGCGCCGCTTTTGCCGAAAGACGCCGGGAAGCGGCACTTGCTTTCGGCCAGCTGCGGAGCCGCGTATTCTGCCTCTCTAGTCGCCTACATCTTTGCGAAAAGCTTTCCCGCACCAGTTCTCAAGGAGAAAGTGTACCAGCACTGCTCACTTAGCCCGACCTTGCCAGGAAATTGGATTTGCTGCACATTCCAAGGACACTGCATTTTCCTGGGCAAGCTGCAACCTGCTGGCAGGTGGCCGTGCTCTCTGCCCACTCCTGCCCACTTCTTGGTAGTAGCGGGCACGTTGCAGCCTGGCGAAGGCAAGAAACCTGGAGAGCTGTCACAGAGCAGAAGGGCAGCTGAGATGCTGAAAAGCAGCAAAGCTGAACAGCCTGCCTCAGCTTCAGCAGTGTGTAATTGACTGAAGGCGAAAAACCAAGCAGCAGATCAGAGGGCTTCTGTGCGCACGGAAGGCGATTGCAAGAATCCAGCAGCTGCTTCTTGCCAAGCACAGTCAGCTGCCTAGGTTCTTGCTTCTTGACCAACTCACAGTTGCCCTTCTTTTCAGCAGCTGCCACCGTGTTCTCTGCATCTCGGAGCCTCTGGGGAGCAACAAGAATTTCCAAGGTGGGATGCATGACGACTATGTCAAAACCCAGGAAAGTTGTCCTGGAACACCTTCCTTTGGCATGCCAAGAGTGAATTCAACAGGCAGGAGAGCGGCAGGCACCGTCCTGCAGCAGCCTGCGAGCTTCGCACACAAGCCGGCTTCTTCGCGGCTTCGTTCTTCGCCTCTTGCAAGCTACCGCGGTCTCCGGCTGCCGGAGGCGAAGAAGCGGCTACTTCGCGCACAGATGACTGGAGCGGCAGCGGTGCGCTCCGGAGCGCCGCTTTTGCCGAAAGACGCCGGGAAGCGGCACTTGCTTTCGGCCAGCTGCGGAGCTGCGTATTCTGCCTCTCTAGTCGCCTACATCTTAGTGAAAAGCTTTTCCGCTCCTGTTCTCAAGGAGAAAGTGTACCAGCACTGCTCACTTAGCCCGACCTTGCCAGGAAATTGGATTTGCTGCACATTCCAAGGACACTGCATTTTCCTGGGCAAGCTGCAACCTGCTGGCAGGTGGCCGTGCTCTCTGCCCACTCCTGCCCACTTCTTGGTAGTAGCGGGCACCTTGCAGCCTGGCGAAGGCAAGAAACCTCGAGAGCTGTCACAGAGCAGAAGGGCAGCTGAGATGCTGAAAAGCAGCAAAGCTGAACAGCCTGCCTCAGTTTCAGCAGTGTGTAATTGACTGAAGGCGAAAAACCAAGCAGCAGATCAGAGGGCTTCTGTGCGCACGGAAGGCGATTGCAAGAATCCAGCAGCTGCTTCTTGCCAAGCACAGTCAGCTGCCTAGGTTCTTGCTTCTTGACCAACTCACAGTTGCCCTTCTTTTCAGCAGCTGCCACCGTGTTCTCTGCATCTCGGAGCCTCTGGGGAGCAACAAGAATTTCCAAGGTGGGATGCATGACGACTATGTCAAAACCCAGGAAAGTTGTCCTGGAACACCTTCCTTTGGCATGCCAAGAGTGAATTCAACAGGCAGGAGAGCGGCAGGCACCGTCCTGCAGCAGCCTGCGAGCTTCGCACACAAGCCGGCTTCTTCGCGGCTTCGTTCTTCGCCTCTTGCAAGCTACCGCGGTCTCCGGCTGCCGGAGGCGAAGAAGCGGCTACTTCGCGCACAGATGACTGGAGCGGCAGCGGTGCGCTCCGGAGCGCCGCTTTTGCCGAAAGACGCCGGGAAGCGGCACTTGCTTTCGGCCAGCTGCGGAGCTGCGTATTCTGCCTCTCTAGTCGCCTACATCTTAGTGAAAAGCTTTTCCGCTCCTGTTCTCAAGGAGAAAGTGTACCAGCACTGCTCACTTAGCCCGACCTTGCCAGGAAATGGGATTTGCTGCACATTCCAAGGACACTGCATTTTCCTGGGCAAGCTGCAACCTGCTGGCAGGTGGCCGTGCTCTCTGCCCACTCCTGCCCAGTTCTTGGTAGTAGCGGGCACCTTGCAGCCTGGCGAAGGCAAGAAACCTGGAGAGCTGTCACAGAGCAGAAGGGCAGCTGAGATGCTGAAAAGCAGCAAAGCTGAACAGCCTGCCTCAGCTTCAGCAGTGTGTAATTGACTGAAGGGCAAAAACGAAGCAGCAGATCAGAGGGCTTCTGTGCGCACCGAAGGCGATTGCAAGAATCCAGCAGCTGCTTCTTGCCAAGCACAGTCAGCTGCCTAGGTTCTTGCTTCTTGACCAACTCACAGTTGCCCTTCTTTTCAGCAGCTGCCACCGTGTTCTCTGCATCTCGGAGCCTCTGGGGAGCAACAAGAATTTCCAAGGTGGGATGCATGACGACTATGTCAAAACCCAGGAAAGTTGTCCTGGAACACCTTCCTTTGGCATGCCAAGAGTGAATTCAACAGGCAGGAGAGCGGCAGGCACCGTCCTGCAGCAGCCTGCGAGCTTCGCACACAAGCCGGCTTCTTCGCGGCTTCGTTCTTCGCCTCTTGCAAGCTACCGCGGTCTCCGGCTGCCGGAGGCGAAGAAGCGGCTACTTCGCGCACAGATGACTGGAGCGGCAGCGGTGCGCTCCGGAGCGCCGCTTTTGCCGAAAGACGCCGGGAAGCGGCACTTGCTTTCGGCCAGCTGCGGAGCTGCGTATTCTGCCTCTCTAGTCGCCTACATCTTAGCGAAAAGCTTTTCCGCTCCAGTTCTCAAGGAGAAAGTGTACCAGCACTGCTCACTTAGCCCGACCTTGCCAGGAAATGGGATTTGCTGCACATTCCAAGGACACTGCATTTTCCTGGGCAAGCTGCAACCTGCTGGCAGGTGGCCGTGCTCTCTGCCCACTCCTGCCCACTTCTTGGTAGTAGC
The DNA here is from genome assembly GCF_024509145.1 of Vidua macroura. Classification (NCBI taxonomy): domain Eukaryota; kingdom Metazoa; phylum Chordata; class Aves; order Passeriformes; family Viduidae; genus Vidua; species Vidua macroura. Next base: position 4,020,912 of record NC_071595.1, on the reverse strand, counting down.
GGGCACCTTGCAGCCTGGCGAAGGCAAGAAACCTGGAGAGCTGTCACAGAGCAGAAGGGCAGCTGAGATGCTGAAAAGCAGCAAAACTGAACAGCCTGCCTCAGCTTCAGCAGTGTGTAATTGACTGAAGGCGAAAAACCAAGCAGCAGATCAGAGGGCTTCTGTGCGCACGGAAGGCAATTGCAAGAATCCAGCAGCTGCTTCTTGCCAAGCACAGTCAGCTGCCTAGGTTCTTGCTTCTTGACCAACTCACAGTTGCCCTTCTTTTCAGCAGCTGCCACCGTGTTCTCTGCATCTCGGAGTCTCTGGGGAGCAACAAGAATTTCCAAGGAGGGATGCATGACGACTATGTCAAAACCCAGGAAAGTTGTCCTGGAACACCTTCCATTTGCATGCCAAGAGTGAATTCAAGAGGCAGGAGAGCGGCAGCCACCGTCCTGCAGCTGTCTGCGAGCTTTGCACACAAGCCGGCTTCTTCGCGGCTTCGTTCTTCGCCTCTTGCAAGCTACCGCGATCTCCGGCTGCCGGGGGCCAAGAAGCGGCTACTTCGCGCACAGATGACTGGAGCGGCAGTGGTGCGCTCCAGAGCGCCGCTTTTGCCGAAAGACGCCGGGAAGCGGCACTTGCTTTCGGCCAGCTGCGGAGCCGCGTATTCTGCCTCTCTAGTCGCCTACATCTTTGCGAAAAGATTTCCCGCACCAGTTCTCAAGGAGAAAGTGTACCAGCACTGCTCACTTAGACCGACCTTGCCAGGAAATGGGATTTGCTGCACATTCCAAGGACACTGCATTTTCCTGGGCAAGCTGCAACCTGCTGGCAGGTGGCCGTGCTCTCTGCCCACTCCTGCCCACTTCTTGGTAGTAGCGGGCACCTTGCAGCCTGGCGAAGGCAAGAAACCTCGAGAGCTGTCACAGAGCAGAAGGGCCGCTGAGATGCTGAAAAGCAGCAAAGCTGAACAGCCTGCCTCAGCTTCAGCAGTGTGTAATTGACTGAAGGCGAAAAACCAAGCAGCAGATCAGAGGGCTTCTGTGCGCACGGAAGGCAATTGCAAGAATCCAGCAGCTGCTTCTTGCCAAGCACAGTCAGCTGCCTAGGTTCTTGCTTCTTGACCAACTCACAGTTGCCCTTCTTTTCAGCAGCTGCCACCGTGTTCTCTGCATCTCGGAGCCTCTGGGGAGCAACAAGAATTTCCAAGGTGGGATGCATGACGACTATGTCAAAACCCAGGAAAGTTGTCCTGGAACACCTTCCTTTGGCATGCCAAGAGTGAATTCAACAGGCAGGAGAGCGGCAGGCACCGTCCTGCAGCAGCCTGCGAGCTTCGCACACCAGCCGGCTTCTTCGCGGCTTCGTTCTTCGCCTCTTGCAAGCTACCGCGGTCTCCGGCTGCCGGAGGCGAAGAAGCGGCTATTTCGCGCAGAGATGACTGGAGCGGCAGCGGTGCGCTCCGGAGCGCCGCTTTTGCCGAAAGACGCCGGGAAGCGGCACTTGCTTTCGGCCAGCTGCGGAGCTGCGTATTCTGCCTCTCTAGTCGCCTACATCTTAGTGAAAAGCTTTTCCGCTCCTGTTCTCAAGGAGAAAGTGTACCAGCACTGCTCACTTAGCCCGACCTTGCCAGGAAATGGGATTTGCTGCACATTCCAAGGACACTGCATTTTCCTGGGCAAGCTGCAACCTGCTGGCAGGTGGCCGTGCTCTCTGCCCACTCCTGCCCACTTCTTGGTAGTAGCGGGCACCTTGCAGCCTGGCGAAGGCAAGAAACCTCGAGAGCTGTCACAGAGCAGAAGGGCCGCTGAGATGCTGAAAAGCAGCAAAGCTGAACAGCCTGCCTCAGCTTCAGCAGTGTGTAATTGACTGAAGGGCAAAAACGAAGCAGCACATCAGAGGGCTTCTGTGCGCACGGAAGGCGATTGCAAGAATCCAGCAGCTGCTTCTTGCCAAGCACAGTCAGCTGCCTATGTTCTTGGTTTTTGACCAACTCACAGTTGCCCTTCTTTTCAGCAGCTGCCACCGTGTTCTCTGCATCTCGGAGCCTCTGGGGAGCAACAAGAATTTCCAAGGAGGGATGCATGACGACTATGTCAAAACCCAGGAAAGTTGTCCTGGAACACCTTCCTTTGGCATGCCAAGAGTGAATTCAACAGGCAGGAGAGCGGCAGGCACCGTCCTGCAGCAGCCTGCGAGCTTCGCACACAAGCCGGCTTCTTCGCGGCTTCGTTCTTCGCCTCTTGCAAGCTACCGCGATCTCCAGCTGCCGGAGGCGAAGAAGCGGCTACTTCGCGCAGAGATGACTGGAGCGGCAGCGGTGCGCTCCGGAGCGCCGCTTTTGCCGAAAGACGCCGGGAAGCGGCACTTGCTTTCGGCCAGCTGCGGAGCTGCGTATTCTGCCTCTCTAGTCGCCTACATCTTAGTGAAAAGCTTTTCCGCTCCAGTTCTCAAGGAGAAAGTGTACCAGCACTGCTCACTTAGCCCGACCTTGCCAGGAAATGGGATTTGCTGCACATTCCAAGGACACTGCATTTTCCTGGGCAAGCTGCAACCTGCTGGCAGGTGGCCGTGCTCTCTGCCCACTCCTGCCCAGTTCTTGGTAGTAGCGGGCACCTTGCAGCCTGGCGAAGGCAAGAAACCTGGAGAGCTGTCACAGAGCAGAAGGGCAGCTGAGATGCTGAAAAGCAGCAAAACTGAACAGCCTGCCTCAGCTTCAGCAGTGTGTAATTGACTGAAGGCGAAAAACCAAGCAGCAGATCAGAGGGCTTCTGTGCGCACGGAAGGCAATTGCAAGAATCCAGCAGCTGCTTCTTGCCAAGCACAGTCAGCTGCCTAGGTTCTTGCTTCTTGACCAACTCACAGTTGCCCTTCTTTTCAGCAGCTGCCACCGTGTTCTCTGCATCTCGGAGTCTCTGGGGAGCAACAAGAATTTCCAAGGAGGGATGCATGACGACTATGTCAAAACCCAGGAAAGTTGTCCTGGAACACCTTCCTTTGGCATGCCAAGAGTGAATTCAGGAGGCAGGAGAGCGGCAGGCACCGTCCTGCAGCAGCCTGCGAGCTTCGCACACAAGCCGGCTTCTTCGCGGCTTCGTTCTTCGCCTCTTGCAAGCTACCGCGATCTCCAGCTGCCGGAGGCGAAGAAGCGGCTACTTCGCGCAGAGATGACTGGAGCGGCAGCGGTGCGCTCCGGAGCGCCGCTTTTGCCGAAAGACGCCGGGAAGCGGCACTTGCTTTCGGCCAGCTGCGGAGCTGCGTATTCTGCCTCTCTAGTCGCCTACATCTTAGCGAAAAGCTTTTCCGCTCCAGTTCTCAAGGAGAAAGTGTACCAGCACTGCTCACTTAGCCCGACCTTGCCAGGAAATGGGATTTGCTGCACATTCCAAGGACACTGCATTTTCCTGGGCAAGCTGCAACCTGCTGGCAGGTGGCCGTGCTCTCTGCCCACTCCTGCCCACTTCTTGGTAGTAGCGGGCACGTTGCAGCCTGGCGAAGGCAAGAAACCTGGAGAGCTGTCACAGAGCAGAAGGGCAGCTGAGATGCTGAAAAGCAGCAAAGCTGAACAGCCTGCCTCAGCTTCAGCAGTGTGTAATTGACTGAAGGCGAAAAACCAAGCAGCAGATCAGAGGGCTTCTGTGCGCACGGAAGGCAACTGCTAGAATCCAGCAGCTGCTTCTTGCCAAGCACAGTCAGCTGCCTAGGTTCTTGCTTCTTGACCAACTCACAGTTGCCCTTCTTTTCAGCAGCTGCCACCGTGTTCTCTGCATCTCGGAGCCTCTGGGGAGCAACAAGAATTTCCAAGGAGGGATGCATGACGACTATGTCAAAACCCAGGAAAGTTGTCCTGGAACACCTTCCTTTGGCATGCCAAGAGTGAATTCAACAGGCAGGAGAGCGGCAGGCACCGTCCTGCTGCAGCCTGCGAGCTTCGCACACAAGCCGGCTTCTTCGCGGCTTCGTTCTTCGCCTCTTGCAAGCTACCGCGATCTCCAGCTGCCGGAGGCCAAGAACCGGCTACTTCGCGCAGAGATGACTGGAGCGGCAGCGGTGCGCTCCGGAGCGCCGCTTTTGCCGAAAGACGCCGGGAAGCGGCACTTGCTTTCGGCCAGCTGCGGAGCTGCGTATTCTGCCTCTCTAGTCGCCTACATCTTAGCGAAAAGCTTTTCCGCTCCAGTTCTCAAGGAGAAAGTGTACCAGCACTGCTCACTTAGCCCGACCTTGCCAGGAAATTGGATTTGCTGCACATTCCAAGGACACTGCATTTTCCTGGGCAAGCTGCAACCTGCTGGCAGGTGGCCGTGCTCTCTGCCCACTCCTGCGCAGTTCTTGGTACTAGCGGGCACGTTGCAGCCTGGCGAAGGCAAGAAACCTGGAGAGCTGTCACAGAACAGAAGGGCCGCTGAGATGCTGAAAAGCAGCAAAGCTGAACAGCCTGCCTCAGCTTCAGCAGTGTGTAATTGACTGAAGGCGAAAAACCAAGCAGCAGATCATAGGGTTTCTGTGCGCACGGAAGGCAATTGCAAGAATCCAGCAGCTGCTTCTTGCCAAGCACAGTCAGCTGCCTAGGTTCTTGCTTCTTGACCAACTCACAGTTGCCCTTCTTTTCAGCAGCTGCCACCGTGTTCTCTGCATCTCGGAGCCTCTGGGGAGCAACAAGTATTTCCAAGGTGGGATGCATGACGACTATGTCAAAACCCAGGAAAGTTGTCCTGGAACACCTTCCATTTGCATGCCAAGAGTGAATTCAACAGGCAGGAGAGCGGCAGCCACCGTCCTGCAGCTGTCTGCGAGCTTCGCACACAAGCCGGCTTCTTCGCGGCTTCGTTCTTCGCCTCTTGCAAGCTACCGCGGTCTCCGGCTGCCGGAGGCGAAGACGCGGCTACTTCGCGCACAGATGACTGGAGCGGCAGCGGTGCGCTCCGAAGCGCCGCTTTTGCCGAAAGACGCCGGGAAGCGGCACTTGCTTTCGGCCAGCTGCGGAGCTGCGTATTCTGCCTCTCTAGTCGCCTACATCTTAGCGAAAAGCTTTTCCGCTCCAGTTCTCAAGGAGAAAGTGTACCAGCACTGCTCACTTAGCCCGACCTTGCCAGGAAATGGGATTTGCTGCACATTCCAAGGACACTGCATTTTCCTGGGCAAGCTGCAACCTGCTGGCAGGTGGCCGTGCTCTCTGCCCACTCCTGCCCAGTTCTTGGTAGTAGCGGGCACCTTGCAGCCTGGCGAAGGCAAGAAACCTGGAGAGCTGTCACAGAGCAGAAGGGCAGCTGAGATGCTGAAAAGCAGCAAAGCTGAACAGCCTGCCTCAGCTTCAGCAGTGTGTAATTGACTGAAGGCGAAAACCAAGCAGCAGATCAGAGGGCTTCTGTGCGCACGGAAGGCAATTGCAAGAATCCAGCAGCTGCTTCTTGCCAAGCACAGTCAGCTGCCTAGGTTCTTGCTTCTTGACCAACTCACAGTTGCCCTTCTTTTCAGCAGCTGCCACCGTGTTCTCTGCATCTCGGAGCCTCTGGGGAGCAACAAGAATTTCCAAGGAGGGATGCATGACGACTATGTCAAAACCCAGGAAAGTTGTCCTGGAACACCTTCCTTTGGCATGCCAAGAGTGAATTCAGGAGGCAGGAGAGCGGCAGGCACCGTCCTGCAGCAGCCTGCGAGCTTCGCACACAAGCCGGCTTCTTCGCGGCTTCGTTCTTCGCCTCTTGCAAGCTACCGCGATCTCCAGCTGCCGGAGGCGAAGAAGCGGCTACTTCGCGCAGAGATGACTGGAGCGGCAGCGGTGCGCTCCGGAGCGCCGCTTTTGCCGAAAGACGCCGGGAAGCGGCACTTGCTTTCGGCCAGCTGCGGAGCTGCGTATTCTGCCTCTCTAGTCGCCTACATCTTAGCGAAAAGCTTTTCCGCTCCAGTTCTCAAGGAGAAAGTGTACCAGCACTGCTCACTTAGCCCGACCTTGCCAGGAAATGGGATTTGCTGCACATTCCAAGGACACTGCATTTTCCTGGGCAAGCTGCAACCTGCTGGCAGGTGGCCGTGCTCTCTGCCCACTCCTGCCCACTTCTTGGTAGTAGCGGGCACCTTGCAGCCTGGCGAAGGCAAGAAACCTCGAGAGCTGTCACAGAGCAGAAGGGCCGCTGAGATGCTGAAAAGCAGCAAAGCTGAACAGCCTGCCTCAGCTTCAGCAGTGTGTAATTGACTGAAGGCGAAAAACCAAGCAGCAGATCAGAGGGCTTCTGTGCGCACGGAAGGCAATTGCAAGAATCCAGCAGCTGCTTCTTGCCAAGCACAGTCAGCTGCCTATGTTCTTGCTTCTTGACCAACTCACAGTTGCCCTTCTTTTCAGCAGCTGCCACCGTGTTCTCTGCATCTCGGAGCCTCTGGGGAGCAACAAGAATTTCCAAGGTGGGATGCATGACGACTATGTCAAAACCCAGGAAAGTTGTCCTGGAACACCTTCCTTTGGCATGCCAAGAGTGAATTCAACAGGCAGGAGAGCGGCAGGCACCGTCCTGCAGCAGCCTGCGAGCTTCGCACACCAGCCGGCTTCTTCGCGGCTTCGTTCTTCGCCTCTTGCAAGCTACCGCGGTCTCCGGCTGCCGGAGGCGAAGAAGCGGCTATTTCGCGCAGAGATGACTGGAGCGGCAGCGGTGCGCTCCGGAGCGCCGCTTTTGCCGAAAGACGCCGGGAAGCGGCACTTGCTTTCGGCCAGCTGCGGAGCTGCGTATTCTGCCTCTCTAGTCGCCTACATCTTAGTGAAAAGCTTTTCCGCTCCTGTTCTCAAGGAGAAAGTGTACCAGCACTGCTCACTTAGCCCGACCTTGCCAGGAAATGGGATTTGCTGCACATTCCAAGGACACTGCATTTTCCTGGGCAAGCTGCAACCTGCTGGCAGGTGGCCGTGCTCTCTGCCCACTCCTGCCCACTTCTTGGTAGTAGCGGGCACCTTGCAGCCTGGCGAAGGCAAGAAACCTCGAGAGCTGTCACAGAGCAGAAGGGCCGCTGAGATGCTGAAAAGCAGCAAAGCTGAACAGCCTGCCTCAGCTTCAGCAGTGTGTAATTGACTGAAGGGCAAAAACGAAGCAGCACATCAGAGGGCTTCTGTGCGCACGGAAGGCGATTGCAAGAATCCAGCAGCTGCTTCTTGCCAAGCACAGTCAGCTGCCTATGTTCTTGGTTTTTGACCAACTCACAGTTGCCCTTCTTTTCAGCAGCTGCCACCGTGTTCTCTGCATCTCGGAGCCTCTGGGGAGCAACAAGAATTTCCAAGGAGGGATGCATGACGACTATGTCAAAACCCAGGAAAGTTGTCCTGGAACACCTTCCTTTGGCATGCCAAGAGTGAATTCAACAGGCAGGAGAGCGGCAGGCACCGTCCTGCAGCAGCCTGCGAGCTTCGCACACAAGCCGGCTTCTTCGCGGCTTCGTTCTTCGCCTCTTGCAAGCTACCGCGATCTCCAGCTGCCGGAGGCGAAGAAGCGGCTACTTCGCGCAGAGATGACTGGAGCGGCAGCGGTGCGCTCCGGAGCGCCGCTTTTGCCGAAAGACGCCGGGAAGCGGCACTTGCTTTCGGCCAGCTGCGGAGCTGCGTATTCTGCCTCTCTAGTCGCCTACATCTTAGTGAAAAGCTTTTCCGCTCCTGTTCTCAAGGAGAAAGTGTACCAGCACTGCTCACTTAGCCCGACCTTGCCAGGAAATGGGATTTGCTGCACATTCCAAGGACACTGCATTTTCCTGGGCAAGCTGCAACCTGCTGGCAGGTGGCCGTGCTCTCTGCCCACTCCTGCCCAGTTCTTGGTAGTAGCGGGCACCTTGCAGCCTGGCGAAGGCAAGAAACCTGGAGAGCTGTCACAGAGCAGAAGGGCAGCTGAGATGCTGAAAAGCAGCAAAACTGAACAGCCTGCCTCAGCTTCAGCAGTGTGTAATTGACTGAAGGCGAAAAACCAAGCAGCAGATCAGAGGGCTTCTGTGCGCACGGAAGGCAATTGCAAGAATCCAGCAGCTGCTTCTTGCCAAGCACAGTCAGCTGCCTAGGTTCTTGCTTCTTGACCAACTCACAGTTGCCCTTCTTTTCAGCAGCTGCCACCGTGTTCTCTGCATCTCGGAGTCTCTGGGGAGCAACAAGAATTTCCAAGGAGGGATGCATGACGACTATGTCAAAACCCAGGAAAGTTGTCCTGGAACACCTTCCATTTGCATGCCAAGAGTGAATTCAACAGGCAGGAGAGCGGCAGGCACCGTCCTGCAGCAGCCTGCGAGCTTCGCACACAAGCCGGCTTCTTCGCGGCTTCGTTCTTCGCCTCTTGCAAGCTACCGCGGTCTCCGGCTGCCGGAGGCGAAGAAGCGGCTACTTCGCGCACAGATGACTGGAGCGGCAGCGGTGCGCTCCGGAGCGCCGCTTTTGCCGAAAGACGCCGGGAAGCGGCACTTGCTTTCGGCCAGCTGCGGAGCTGCGTATTCTGCCTCTCTAGTCGCCTACATCTTAGCGAAAAGCTTTCCCGCACCAGTTCTCAAGGAGAAAGTGTACCAGCACTGCTCACTTAGCCCGACCTTGCCAGGAAATGGGATTTGCTGCACATTCCAAGGACACTGCATTTTCCTGGGCAAGCTGCAACCTGCTGGCAGGTGGCCGTGCTCTCTGCCCACTCCTGCCCACTTCTTGGTAGTAGCGGGCACCTTGCAGCCTGGCGAAGGCAAGAAACCTCGAGAGCTGTCACAGAGCAGAAGGGCCGCTGAGATGCTGAAAAGCAGCAAAGCTGAACAGCCTGCCTCAGCTTCAGCAGTGTGTAATTGACTGAAGGCGAAAAACCAAGCAGCAGATCAGAGGGCTTCTGTGCGCACCGAAGGCGATTGCAAGAATCCAGCAGCTGCTTCTTGCCAAGCACAGTCAGCTGCCTAGGTTCTTGCTTCTTGACCAACTCACAGTTGCCCTTCTTTTCAGCAGCTGCCACCGTGTTCTCTGCATCTCGGAGCCTCTGGGGAGCAACAAGAATTTCCAAGGTGGGATGCATGACGACTATGTCAAAACCCAGGAAAGTTGTCCTGGAACACCTTCCTTTGGCATGCCAAGAGTGAATTCAACAGGCAGGAGAGCGGCAGGCACCGTCCTGCAGCAGCCTGCGAGCTTCGCACACAAGCCGGCTTCTTCGCGGCTTCGTTCTTCGCCTCTTGCAAGCTACCGCGGTCTCCGGCTGCCGGAGGCGAAGAAGCGGCTACTTCGCGCACAGATGACTGGAGCGGCAGCGGTGCGCTCCGGAGCGCCGCTTTTGCCGAAAGACGCCGGGAAGCGGCACTTGCTTTCGGCCAGCTGCGGAGCTGCGTATTCTGCCTCTCTAGTCGCCTACATCTTAGTGAAAAGCTTTTCCGCTCCTGTTCTCAAGGAGAAAGTGTACCAGCACTGCTCACTTAGCCCGACCTTGCCAGGAAATGGGATTTGCTGCACATTCCAAGGACACTGCATTTTCCTGGGCAAGCTGCAACCTGCTGGCAGGTGGCCGTGCTCTCTGCCCACTCCTGCCCACTTCTTGGTAGTAGCGGGCACCTTGCAGCCTGGCGAAGGCAAGAAACCTGGAGAGCTGTCACAGAGCAGAAGGGCAGCTGAGATGCTGAAAAGCAGCAAAACTGAACAGCCTGCCTCAGCTTCAGCAGTGTGTAATTGACTGAAGGCGAAAAACCAAGCAGCAGATCAGAGGGCTTCTGTGCGCACGGAAGGCAATTGCAAGAATCCAGCAGCTGCTTCTTGCCAAGCACAGTCAGCTGCCTAGGTTCTTGCTTCTTGACCAACTCACAGTTGCCCTTCTTTTCAGCAGCTGCCACCGTGTTCTCTGCATCTCGGAGCCTCTGGGGAGCAACAAGAATTTCCAAGGAGGGATGCATGACGACTATGTCAAAACCCAGGAAAGTTGTCCTGGAACACCTTCCTTTGGCATGCCAAGAGTGAATTCAGGAGGCAGGAGAGCGGCAGGCACCGTCCTGCAGCAGCCTGCGAGCTTCGCACACAAGCCGGCTTCTTCGCGGCTTCGTTCTTCGCCTCTTGCAAGCTACCGCGATCTCCAGCTGCCGGAGGCGAAGAAGCGGCTACTTCGCGCAGAGATGACTGGAGCGGCAGCGGTGCGCTCCGGAGCGCCGCTTTTGCCGAAAGACGCCGGGAAGCGGCACTTGCTTTCGGCCAGCTGCGGAGCTGCGTATTCTGCCTCTCTAGTCGCCTACATCTTAGCGAAAAGCTTTTCCGCTCCAGTTCTCAAGGAGAAAGTGTACCAGCACTGCTCACTTAGCCCGACCTTGCCAGGAAATGGGATTTGCTGCACATTCCAAGGACACTGCATTTTCCTGGGCAAGCTGCAACCTGCTGGCAGGTGGCCGTGCTCTCTGCCCACTCCTGCCCACTTCTTGGTAGTAGCGGGCACGTTGCAGCCTGGCGAAGGCAAGAAACCTGGAGAGCTGTCACAGAGCAGAAGGGCAGCTGAGATGCTGAAAAGCAGCAAAGCTGAACAGCCTGCCTCAGCTTCAGCAGTGTGTAATTGACTGAAGGCGAAAAACCAAGCAGCAGATCAGAGGGCTTCTGTGCGCACGGAAGGCAACTGCAAGAATCCAGCAGCTGCTTCTTGCCAAGCACAGTCAGCTGCCTAGGTTCTTGCTTCTTGACCAACTCACAGTTGCCCTTCTTTTCAGCAGCTGCCACCGTGTTCTCTGCATCTCGGAGCCTCTGGGGAGCAACAAGAATTTCCAAGGAGGGATGCATGACGACTATGTCAAAACCCAGGAAAGTTGTCCTGGAACACCTTCCTTTGGCATGCCAAGAGTGAATTCAACAGGCAGGAGAGCGGCAGGCACCGTCCTGCTGCAGCCTGCGAGCTTCGCACACCAGCCGGCTTCTTCGCGGCTTCGTTCTTCGCCTCTTGCAAGCTACCGCGATCTCCAGCTGCCGGAGGCCAAGAACCGGCTACTTCGCGCAGAGATGACTGGAGCGGCAGCGGTGCGCTCCGGAGCGCCGCTTTTGCCGAAAGACGCCGGGAAGCGGCACTTGCTTTCGGCCAGCTGCGGAGCTGCGTATTCTGCCTCTCTAGTCGCCTACATCTTAGCGAAAAGCTTTTCCGCTCCAGTTCTCAAGGAGAAAGTGTACCAGCACTGCTCACTTAGCCCGACCTTGCCAGGAAATTGGATTTGCTGCACATTCCAAGGACACTGCATTTTCCTGGGCAAGCTGCAACCTGCTGGCAGGTGGCCGTGCTCTCTGCCCACTCCTGCGCAGTTCTTGGTACTAGCGGGCACGTTGCAGCCTGGCGAAGGCAAGAAACCTGGAGAGCTGTCACAGAGCAGAAGGGCCGCTGAGATGCTGAAAAGCAGCAAAGCTGAACAGCCTGCCTCAGCTTCAGCAGTGTGTAATTGACTGAAGGCGAAAAACCAAGCAGCAGATCATAGGGTTTCTGTGCGCACGGAAGGCAATTGCAAGAATCCAGCAGCTGCTTCTTGCCAAGCACAGTCAGCTGCCTAGGTTCTTGCTTCTTGACCAACTCACAGTTGCCCTTCTTTTCAGCAGCTGCCACCGTGTTCTCTGCATCTCGGAGCCTCTGGGGAGCAACAAGTATTTCCAAGGTGGGATGCATGACGACTATGTCAAAACCCAGGAAAGTTGTCCTGGAACACCTTCCATTTGCATGCCAAGAGTGAATTCAACAGGCAGGAGAGCGGCAGCCACCGTCCTGCAGCTGTCTGCGAGCTTCGCACACAAGCCGGCTTCTTCGCGGCTTCGTTCTTCGCCTCTTGCAAGCTACCGCGGTCTCCGGCTGCCGGAGGCGAAGACGCGGCTACTTCGCGCACAGATGACTGGAGCGGCAGCGGTGCGCTCCGAAGCGCCGCTTTTGCCGAAAGACGCCGGGAAGCGGCACTTGCTTTCGGCCAGCTGCGGAGCTGCGTATTCTGCCTCTCTAGTCGCCTACATCTTAGCGAAAAGCTTTTCCGCTCCAGTTCTCAAGGAGAAAGTGTACCAGCACTGCTCACTTAGCCCGACCTTGCCAGGAAATGGGATTTGCTGCACATTCCAAGGACACTGCATTTTCCTGGGCAAGCTGCAACCTGCTGGCAGGTGGCCGTGCTCTCTGCCCACTCCTGCCCAGTTCTTGGTAGTAGCGGGCACCTTGCAGCCTGGCGAAGGCAAGAAACCTGGAGAGCTGTCACAGAGCAGAAGGGCAGCTGAGATGCTGAAAAGCAGCAAAGCTGAACAGCCTGCCTCAGCTTCAGCAGTGTGTAATTGACTGAAGGCGAAAACCAAGCAGCAGATCAGAGGGCTTCTGTGCGCACGGAAGGCAATTGCAAGAATCCAGCAGCTGCTTCTTGCCAAGCACAGTCAGCTGCCTAGGTTCTTGCTTCTTGACCAACTCACAGTTGCCCTTCTTTTCAGCAGCTGCCACCGTGTTCTCTGCATCTCGGAGCCTCTGGGGAGCAACAAGAATTTCCAAGGAGGGATGCATGACGACTATGTCAAAACCCAGGAAAGTTGTCCTGGAACACCTTCCTTTGGCATGCCAAGAGTGAATTCAGGAGGCAGGAGAGCGGCAGGCACCGTCCTGCAGCAGCCTGCGAGCTTCGCACACAAGCCGGCTTCTTCGCGGCTTCGTTCTTCGCCTCTTGCAAGCTACCGCGATCTCCAGCTGCCGGAGGCGAAGAAGCGGCTACTTCGCGCAGAGATGACTGGAGCGGCAGCGGTGCGCTCCGGAGCGCCGCTTTTGCCGAAAGACGCCGGGAAGCGGCACTTGCTTTCGGCCAGCTGCGGAGCTGCGTATTCTGCCTCTCTAGTCGCCTACATCTTAGCGAAAAGCTTTTCCGCTCCAGTTCTCAAGGAGAAAGTGTACCAGCACTGCTCACTTAGCCCGACCTTGCCAGGAAATGGGATTTGCTGCACATTCCAAGGACACTGCATTTTCCTGGGCAAGCTGCAACCTGCTGGCAGGTGGCCGTGCTCTCTGCCCACTCCTGCCCAGTTCTTGGTAGTAGCGGGCACCTTGCAGCCTGGCGAAGGCAAGAAACCTGGAGAGCTGTCACAGAGCAGAAGGGCAGCTGAGATGCTGAAAAGCAGCAAAGCTGAACAGCCTGCCTCAGCTTCAGCAGTGTGTAATTGACTGAAGGCGAAAACCAAGCAGCAGATCAGAGGGCTTCTGTGCGCACGGAAGGCAATTGCAAGAATCCAGCAGCTGCTTCTTGCCAAGCACAGTCAGCTGCCTAGGTTCTTGCTTCTTGACCAACTCACAGTTGCCCTTCTTTTCAGCAGCTGCCACCGTGTTCTCTGCATCTCGGAGCCTCTGGGGAGCAACAAGAATTTCCAAGGAGGGATGCATGACGACTATGTCAAAACCCAGGAAAGTTGTCCTGGAACACCTTCCTTTGGCATGCCAAGAGTGAATTCAGGAGGCAGGAGAGCGGCAGGCACCGTCCTGCAGCAGCCTGCGAGCTTCGCACACAAGCCGGCTTCTTCGCGGCTTCGTTCTTCGCCTCTTGCAAGCTACCGCGATCTCCAGCTGCCGGAGGCGAAGAAGCGGCTACTTCGCGCAGAGATGACTGGAGCGGCAGCGGTGCGCTCCGGAGCGCCGCTTTTGCCGAAAGACGCCGGGAAGCGGCACTTGCTTTCGGCCAGCTGCGGAGCTGCGTATTCTGCCTCTCTAGTCGCCTACATCTTAGCGAAAAGCTTTTCCGCTCCAGTTCTCAAGGAGAAAGTGTACCAGCACTGCTCACTTAGCCCGACCTTGCCAGGAAATGGGATTTGCTGCACATTCCAAGGACACTGCATTTTCCTGGGCAAGCTGCAACCTGCTGGCAGGTGGCCGTGCTCTCTGCCCACTCCTGCCCAGTTCTTGGTAGTAGCGGGCACGTTGCAGCCTGGCGAAGGCAAGAAACCTGGAGAGCTGTCACAGAGCAGAAGGGCAGCTGAGATGCTGAAAAGCAGCAAAGCTGAACAGCCTGCCTCAGCTTCAGCAGTGTGTAATTGACTGAAGGCGAAAAACCAAGCAGCAGATCAGAGGGCTTCTGTGCGCACGGAAGGCAATTGCAAGAATCCAGCAACTGCTTCTTGCCAAGCACAGTCAGCTGCCTAGGTTCTTGCTTCTTGACCAACTCACAGTTGCCCTTCTTTTCAGCAGCTGCCACCGTGTTCTCTGCATCTCGGAGCCTCTGGGGAGCAACAAGAATTTCCAAGGAGGGATGCATGACGACTATGTCAAAACCCAGGAAAGTTGTCCTGGAACACCTTCCTTTGGCATGCCAAGAGTGAATTCAACAGGCAGGAGAGCGGCAGGCACCGTCCTGCTGCAGCCTGCGAGCTTCGCACACAAGCCGGCTTCTTCGCGGCTTCGTTCTTCGCCTCTTGCAAGCTACCGCGATCTCCAGCTGCCGGAGGCCAAGAACCGGCTACTTCGCGCAGAGATGACTGGAGCGGCAGCGGTGCGCTCCGGAGCGCCGCTTTTGCCGAAAGACGCCGGGAAGCGGCACTTGCTTTCGGCCAGCTGCGGAGCTGCGTATTCTGCCTCTCTAGTCGCCTACATCTTAGCGAAAATCTTTTCCGCTCCAGTTCTCAAGGAGAAAGTGTACCAGCACTGCTCACTTAGCCCGACCTTGCCAGGAAATTGGATTTGCTGCACATTCCAAGGACACTGCATTTTCCTGGGCAAGCTGCAACCTGCTGGCAGGTGGCCGTGCTCTCTGCCCACTCCTGCCCAGTTCTTGGTACTAGCGGGCACGTTGCAGCCTGGCGAAGGCAAGAAACCTGGAGAGCTGTCACAGAGCAGAAGGGCAGCTGAGATGCTGAAAAGCAGCAAAGCTGAACAGCCTGCCTCAGCTTCAGCAGTGTGTAATTGACTGAAGGCGAAAAACCAAGCAGCAGATCAGAGGGTTTCTGTGCGCACGGAAGGCAATTGCAAGAATCCAGCAGCTGCTTCTTGCCAAGCGCAGACAGCTGCCTAGGTTCTTGTTCTTGACCAACTCACAGTTGCCCTTCTTTTCAGCAGCTGCCACCGTGTTCTCTGCATCTCGGAGCCTCTGGGGAGCAACAAGTATTTCCAAGGTGGGATGCATGACGACTATGTCAAAACCCAGGAAAGTTGTCCTGGAACACCTTCCATTTGCATGCCAAGAGTGAATTCAACAGGCAGGAGAGCGGCAGCCACCGTCCTGCAGCTGTCTGCGAGCTTCGCACACAAGCCGGCTTCTTCGCGGCTTCGTTCTTCGCCTCTTGCAAGCTACCGCGGTCTCCGGCTGCCGGAGGCGAAGAAGCGGCTACTTCGCGCACAGATGACTGGAGCGGCAGCGGTGCGCTCCGGAGCGCCGCTTTTGCCGAAAGACGCCGGGAAGCGGCACTTGCTTTCGGCCAGCTGCGGAGCTGCGTATTCTGCCTCTCTAGTCGCCTACATCTTAGTGAAAAGCTTTTCCGCTCCTGTTCTCAAGGAGAAAGTGTACCAGCACTGCTCACTTAGCCCGACCTTGCCAGGAAATGGGATTTGCTGCACATTCCAAGGACACTGCATTTTCCTGGGCAAGCTGCAACCTGCTGGCAGGTGGCCGTGCTCTCTGCCCACTCCTGCCCAGTTCTTGGTAGTAGCGGGCACCTTGCAGCCTGGCGAAGGCAAGAAACCTGGAGAGCTGTCACAGAGCAGAAGGGCAGCTGAGATGCTGAAAAGCAGCAAAGCTGAACAGCCTGCCTCAGCTTCAGCAGTGTGTAATTGACTGAAGGCGAAAACCAAGCAGCAGATCAGAGGGCTTCTGTGCGCACGGAAGGCAATTGCAAGAATCCAGCAGCTGCTTCTTGCCAAGCACAGTCAGCTGCCTAGGTTCTTGCTTCTTGACCAACTCACAGTTGCCCTTCTTTTCAGCAGCTGCCACCGTGTTCTCTGCATCTCGGAGCCTCTGGGGAGCAACAAGAATTTCCAAGGAGGGATGCATGACGACTATGTCAAAACCCAGGAAAGTTGTCCTGGAACACCTTCCTTTGGCATGCCAAGAGTGAATTCAGGAGGCAGGAGAGCGGCAGGCACCGTCCTGCAGCAGCCTGCGAGCTTCGCACACAAGCCGGCTTCTTCGCGGCTTCGTTCTTCGCCTCTTGCAAGCTACCGCGATCTCCAGCTGCCGGAGGCGAAGAAGCGGCTACTTCGCGCAGAGATGACTGGAGCGGCAGCGGTGCGCTCCGGAGCGCCGCTTTTGCCGAAAGACGCCGGGAAGCGGCACTTGCTTTCGGCCAGCTGCGGAGCTGCGTATTCTGCCTCTCTAGTCGCCTACATCTTAGCGAAAAGCTTTTCCGCTCCAGTTCTCAAGGAGAAAGTGTACCAGCACTGCTCACTTAGCCCGACCTTGCCAGGAAATGGGATTTGCTGCACATTCCAAGGACACTGCATTTTCCTGGGCAAGCTGCAACCTGCTGGCAGGTGGCCGTGCTCTCTGCCCACTCCTGCCCAGTTCTTGGTAGTAGCGGGCACGTTGCAGCCTGGCGAAGGCAAGAAACCTGGAGAGCTGTCACAGAGCAGAAGGGCAGCTGAGATGCTGAAAAGCAGCAAAGCTGAACAGCCTGCCTCAGCTTCAGCAGTGTGTAATTGACTGAAGGCGAAAAACCAAGCAGCAGATCAGAGGGCTTCTGTGCGCACGGAAGGCAATTGCAAGAATCCAGCAACTGCTTCTTGCCAAGCACAGTCAGCTGCCTAGGTTCTTGCTTCTTGACCAACTCACAGTTGCCCTTCTTTTCAGCAGCTGCCACCGTGTTCTCTGCATCTCGGAGCCTCTGGGGAGCAACAAGAATTTCCAAGGAGGGATGCATGACGACTATGTCAAAACCCAGGAAAGTTGTCCTGGAACACCTTCCTTTGGCATGCCAAGAGTGAATTCAACAGGCAGGAGAGCGGCAGGCACCGTCCTGCTGCAGCCTGCGAGCTTCGCACACAAGCCGGCTTCTTCGCGGCTTCGTTCTTCGCCTCTTGCAAGCTACCGCGATCTCCAGCTGCCGGAGGCCAAGAACCGGCTACTTCGCGCAGAGATGACTGGAGCGGCAGCGGTGCGCTCCGGAGCGCCGCTTTTGCCGAAAGACGCCGGGAAGCGGCACTTGCTTTCGGCCAGCTGCGGAGCTGCGTATTCTGCCTCTCTAGTCGCCTACATCTTAGCGAAAATCTTTTCCGCTCCAGTTCTCAAGGAGAAAGTGTACCAGCACTGCTCACTTAGCCCGACCTTGCCAGGAAATTGGATTTGCTGCACATTCCAAGGACACTGCATTTTCCTGGGCAAGCTGCAACCTGCTGGCAGGTGGCCGTGCTCTCTGCCCACTCCTGCCCAGTTCTTGGTACTAGCGGGCACGTTGCAGCCTGGCGAAGGCAAGAAACCTGGAGAGCTGTCACAGAGCAGAAGGGCAGCTGAGATGCTGAAAAGCAGCAAAGCTGAACAGCCTGCCTCAGCTTCAGCAGTGTGTAATTGACTGAAGGCGAAAAACCAAGCAGCAGATCAGAGGGTTTCTGTGCGCACGGAAGGCAATTGCAAGAATCCAGCAGCTGCTTCTTGCCAAGCGCAGACAGCTGCCTAGGTTCTTGTTCTTGACCAACTCACAGTTGCCCTTCTTTTCAGCAGCTGCCACCGTGTTCTCTGCATCTCGGAGCCTCTGGGGAGCAACAAGTATTTCCAAGGTGGGATGCATGACGACTATGTCAAAACCCAGGAAAGTTGTCCTGGAACACCTTCCATTTGCATGCCAAGAGTGAATTCAACAGGCAGGAGAGCGGCAGCCACCGTCCTGCAGCTGTCTGCGAGCTTCGCACACAAGCCGGCTTCTTCGCGGCTTCGTTCTTCGCCTCTTGCAAGCTACCGCGGTCTCCGGCTGCCGGAGGCGAAGAAGCGGCTACTTCGCGCACAGATGACTGGAGCGGCAGCGGTGCGCTCCGGAGCGCCGCTTTTGCCGAAAGACGCCGGGAAGCGGCACTTGCTTTCGGCCAGCTGCGGAGCTGCGTATTCTGCCTCTCTAGTCGCCTACATCTTAGTGAAAAGCTTTTCCGCTCCTGTTCTCAAGGAGAAAGTGTACCAGCACTGCTCACTTAGCCCGACCTTGCCAGGAAATTGGATTTGCTGCACATTCCAAGGACACTGCATTTTCCTGGGCAAGCTGCAACCTGCTGGCAGGTGGCCGTGCTCTCTGCCCACTCCTGCCCACTTCTTGGTAGTAGCGGGCACGTTGCAGCCTGGCGAAGGCAAGAAACCTGGAGAGCTGTCACAGAGCAGAAGGGCAGCTGAGATGCTGAAAAGCAGCAAAGCTGAACAGCCTGCCTCAGCTTCAGCAGTGTGTAATTGACTGAAGGCGAAAAACCAAGCAGCAGATCAGAGGGCTTCTGTGCGCACGGAAGGCGATTGCAAGAATCCAGCAGCTGCTTCTTGCCAAGCACAGTCAGCTGCCTAGGTTCTTGCTTCTTGACCAACTCACAGTTGCCCTTCTTTTCAGCAGCTGCCACCGTGTTCTCTGCATCTCGGAGCCTCTGGGGAGCAACAAGAATTTCCAAGGAGGGATGCATGACGACTATGTCAAAACCCAGGAAAGTTGTCCTGGAACACCTTCCATTTGCATGCCAAGAGTGAATTCAACAGGCAGGAGAGCGGCAGGCACCGTCCTGCAGCAGCCTGCGAGCTTCGCACACAAGCCGGCTTCTTCGCGGCTTCGTTCTTCGCCTCTTGCAAGCTACCGCGGTCTCCGGCTGCCGGAGGCGAAGAAGCGGCTACTTCGCGCACAGATGACTGGAGCGGCAGCGGTGCGCTCCGGAGCGCCGCTTTTGCCGAAAGACGCCGGGAAGCGGCACTTGCTTTCGGCCAGCTGCGGAGCTGCGTATTCTGCCTCTCTAGTCGCCTACATCTTAGCGAAAAGCTTTCCCGCACCAGTTCTCAAGGAGAAAGTGTACCAGCACTGCTCACTTAGACCGACCTTGCCAGGAAATGGGATTTGCTGCACATTCCAAGGACACTGCATTTTCCTGGGCAAGCTGCAACCTGCTGGCAGGTGGCCGTGCTCTCTGCCCACTCCTGCCCACTTCTTGGTAGTAGCGGGCACCTTGCAGCCTGGCGAAGGCAAGAAACCTCGAGAGCTGTCACAGAGCAGAAGGGCCGCTGAGATGCTGAAAAGCAGCAAAGCTGAACAGCCTGCCTCAGCTTCAGCAGTGTGTAATTGACTGAAGGCGAAAAACCAAGCAGCAGATCAGAGGGCTTCTGTGCGCACGGAAGGCGATTGCAAGAATCCAGCAGCTGCTTCTTGCCAAGCACAGTCAGCTGCCTAGGTTCTTGCTTCTTGACCAACTCACAGTTGCCCTTCTTTTCAGCAGCTGCCACCGTGTTCTCTGCATCTCGGAGCCTCTGGGGAGCAACAAGAATTTCCAAGGTGGGATGCATGACGACTATGTCAAAACCCAGGAAAGTTGTCCTGGAACACCTTCCTTTGGCATGCCAAGAGTGAATTCAACAGGCAGGAGAGCGGCAGGCACCGTCCTGCAGCAGCCTGCGAGCTTCGCACACAAGCCGGCTTCTTCGCGGCTTCGTTCTTCGCCTCTTGCAAGCTACCGCGGTCTCCGGCTGCCGGAGGCGAAGAAGCGGCTACTTCGCGCAGAGATGACTGGAGCGGCAGCGGTGCGCTCCGGAGCGCCGCTTTTGCCGAAAGACGCCGGGAAGCGGCACTTGCTTTCGGCCAGCTGCGGAGCTGCGTATTCTGCCTCTCTAGTCGCCTACATCTTAGTGAAAAGCTTTTCCGCTCCTGTTCTCAAGGAGAAAGTGTACCAGCACTGCTCACTTAGCCCGACCTTGCCAGGAAATGGGATTTGCTGCACATTCCAAGGACACTGCATTTTCCTGGGCAAGCTGCAACCTGCTGGCAGGTGGCCGTGCTCTCTGCCCACTCCTGCCCACTTCTTGGTAGTAGCGGGCACCTTGCAGCCTGGCGAAGGCAAGAAACCTGGAGAGCTGTCACAGAGCAGAAGGGCAGCTGAGATGCTGAAAAGCAGCAAAACTGAACAGCCTGCCTCAGCTTCAGCAGTGTGTAATTGACTGAAGGCGAAAAACCAAGCAGCAGATCAGAGGGCTTCTGTGCGCACGGAAGGCAATTGCAAGAATCCAGCAGCTGCTTCTTGCCAAGCACAGTCAGCTGCCTAGGTTCTTGCTTCTTGACCAACTCACAGTTGCCCTTCTTTTCAGCAGCTGCCACCGTGTTCTCTGCATCTCGGAGCCTCTGGGGAGCAACAAGAATTTCCAAGGAGGGATGCATGACGACTATGTCAAAACCCAGGAAAGTTGTCCTGGAACACCTTCCTTTGGCATGCCAAGAGTGAATTCAGGAGGCAGGAGAGCGGCAGGCACCGTCCTGCAGCAGCCTGCGAGCTTCGCACACAAGCCGGCTTCTTCGCGGCTTCGTTCTTCGCCTCTTGCAAGCTACCGCGATCTCCAGCTGCCGGAGGCGAAGAAGCGGCTACTTCGCGCAGAGATGACTGGAGCGGCAGCGGTGCGCTCCGGAGCGCCGCTTTTGCCGAAAGACGCCGGGAAGCGGCACTTGCTTTCGGCCAGCTGCGGAGCTGCGTATTCTGCCTCTCTAGTCGCCTACATCTTAGCGAAAAGCTTTTCCGCTCCAGTTCTCAAGGAGAAAGTGTACCAGCACTGCTCACTTAGCCCGACCTTGCCAGGAAATTGGATTTGCTGCACATTCCAAGGACACTGCATTTTCCTGGGCAAGCTGCAACCTGCTGGCAGGTGGCCGTGCTCTCTGCCCACTCCTGCCCACTTCTTGGTAGTAGCGGGCACGTTGCAGCCTGGCGAAGGCAAGAAACCTGGAGAGCTGTCACAGAGCAGAAGGGCAGCTGAGATGCTGAAAAGCAGCAAAGCTGAACAGCCTGCCTCAGCTTCAGCAGTGTGTAATTGACTGAAGGCGAAAAACCAAGCAGCAGATCAGAGGGCTTCTGTGCGCACGGAAGGCAATTGCAAGAATCCAGCAGCTGCTTCTTGCCAAGCACAGTCAGCTGCCTAGGTTCTTGCTTCTTGACCAACTCACAGTTGCCCTTCTTTTCAGCAGCTGCCACCGTGTTCTCTGCATCTCGGAGCCTCTGGGGAGCAACAAGAATTTCCAAGGAGGGATGCATGACGACTATGTCAAAACCCAGGAAAGTTGTCCTGGAACACCTTCCTTTGGCATGCCAAGAGTGAATTCAACAGGCAGGAGAGCGGCAGGCACCGTCCTGCTGCAGCCTGCGAGCTTCGCACACAAGCCGGCTTCTTCGCGGCTTCGTTCTTCGCCTCTTGCAAGCTACCGCGATCTCCAGCTGCCGGAGGCCAAGAACCGGCTACTTCGCGCAGAGATGACTGGAGCGGCAGCGGTGCGCTCCGGAGCGCCGCTTTTGCCGAAAGACGCCGGGAAGCGGCACTTGCTTTCGGCCAGCTGCGGAGCTGCGTATTCTGCCTCTCTAGTCGCCTACATCTTAGCGAAAAGCTTTTCCGCTCCAGTTCTCAAGGAGAAAGTGTACCAGCACTGCTCACTTAGCCCGACCTTGCCAGGAAATTGGATTTGCTGCACATTCCAAGGACACTGCATTTTCCTGGGCAAGCTGCAACCTGCTGGCAGGTGGCCGTGCTCTCTGCCCACTCCTGCGCAGTTCTTGGTACTAGCGGGCACGTTGCAGCCTGGCGAAGGCAAGAAACCTGGAGAGCTGTCACAGAGCAGAAGGGCAGCTGAGATGCTGAAAAGCAGCAAAGCTGAACAGCCTGCCTCAGCTTCAGCAGTGTGTAATTGACTGAAGGCGAAAAACCAAGCAGCAGATCAGAGGGTTTCTGTGCGCACGGAAGGCAATTGCAAGAATCCAGCAGCTGCTTCTTGCCAAGCGCAGACAGCTGCCTAGGTTCTTGTTCTTGACCAACTCACAGTTGCCCTTCTTTTCAGCAGCTGCCACCGTGTTCTCTGCATCTCGGAGCCTCTGGGGAGCAACAAGTATTTCCAAGGTGGGATGCATGACGACTATGTCAAAACCCAGGAAAGTTGTCCTGGAACACCTTCCATTTGCATGCCAAGAGTGAATTCAAGAGGCAGGAGAGCGGCAGCCACCGTCCTGCAGCTGTCTGCGAGCTTTGCACACAAGCCGGCTTCTTCGCGGCTTCGTTCTTCGCCTCTTGCAAGCTACCGCGATCTCCGGCTGCCGGGGGCCAAGAAGCGGCTACTTCGCGCACAGATGACTGGAGCGGCAGCGGTGCGCTCCGGAGCGCCGCTTTTGCCGAAAGACGCCGGGAAGCGGCACTTGCTTTCGGCCAGCTGCGGAGCTGCGTATTCTGCCTCTCTAGTCGCCTACATCTTAGTGAAAAGCTTTTCCGCTCCTGTTCTCAAGGAGAAAGTGTACCAGCACTGCTCACTTAGCCCGACCTTGCCAGGAAATGGGATTTGCTGCACATTCCAAGGACACTGCATTTTCCTGGGCAAGCTGCAACCTGCTGGCAGGTGGCCGTGCTCTCTGCCCACTCCTGCCCAGTTCTTGGTAGTAGCGGGCACGTTGCAGCCTGGCGAAGGCAAGAAACCTGGAGAGCTGTCACAGAGCAGAAGGGCAGCTGAGATGCTGAAAAGCAGCAAAACTGAACAGCCTGCCTCAGCTTCAGCAGTGTGTAATTGACTGAAGGCGAAAAACCAAGCAGCAGATCAGAGGGCTTCTGTGCGCACGGAAGGCAATTGCAAGAATCCAGCAGCTGCTTCTTGCCAAGCACAGTCAGCTGCCTAGGTTCTTGCTTCTTGACCAACTCACAGTTGCCCTTCTTTTCAGCAGCTGCCACCGTGTTCTCTGCATCTCGGAGCCTCTGGGGAGCAACAAGAATTTCCAAGGAGGGATGCATGACGACTATGTCAAAACCCAGGAAAGTTGTCCTGGAACACCTTCCTTTGGCATGCCAAGAGTGAATTCAGGAGGCAGGAGAGCGGCAGGCACCGTCCTGCAGCAGCCTGCGAGCTTCGCACACAAGCCGGCTTCTTCGCGGCTTCGTTCTTCGCCTCTTGCAAGCTACCGCGATCTCCAGCTGCCGGAGGCGAAGAAGCGGCTACTTCGCGCAGAGATGACTGGAGCGGCAGCGGTGCGCTCCGGAGCGCCGCTTTTGCCGAAAGACGCCGGGAAGCGGCACTTGCTTTCGGCCAGCTGCGGAGCTGCGTATTCTGCCTCTCTAGTCGCCTACATCTTAGCGAAAAGCTTTTCCGCTCCAGTTCTCAAGGAGAAAGTGTACCAGCACTGCTCACTTAGCCCGACCTTGCCAGGAAATGGGATTTGCTGCACATTCCAAGGACACTGCATTTTCCTGGGCAAGCTGCAACCTGCTGGCAGGTGGCCGTGCTCTCTGCCCACTCCTGCCCACTTCTTGGTAGTAGCGGGCACGTTGCAGCCTGGCGAAGGCAAGAAACCTGGAGAGCTGTCACAGAGCAGAAGGGCAGCTGAGATGCTGAAAAGCAGCAAAGCTGAACAGCCTGCCTCAGCTTCAGCAGTGTGTAATTGACTGAAGGCGAAAAACCAAGCAGCAGATCAGAGGGCTTCTGTGCGCACGGAAGGCAATTGCAAGAATCCAGCAGCTGCTTCTTGCCAAGCACAGTCAGCTGCCTAGGTTCTTGCTTCTTGACCAACTCACAGTTGCCCTTCTTTTCAGCAGCTGCCACCGTGTTCTCTGCATCTCGGAGCCTCTGGGGAGCAACAAGAATTTCCAAGGAGGGATGCATGACGACTATGTCAAAACCCAGGAAAGTTGTCCTGGAACACCTTCCTTTGGCATGCCAAGAGTGAATTCAACAGGCAGGAGAGCGGCAGGCACCGTCCTGCTGCAGCCTGCGAGCTTCGCACACAAGCCGGCTTCTTCGCGGCTTCGTTCTTCGCCTCTTGCAAGCTACCGCGATCTCCAGCTGCCGGAGGCCAAGAACCGGCTACTTCGCGCAGAGATGACTGGAGCGGCAGCGGTGCGCTCCGGAGCGCCGCTTTTGCCGAAAGACGCCGGGAAGCGGCACTTGCTTTCGGCCAGCTGCGGAGCTGCGTATTCTGCCTCTCTAGTCGCCTACATCTTAGCGAAAAGCTTTTCCGCTCCAGTTCTCAAGGAGAAAGTGTACCAGCACTGCTCACTTAGCCCGACCTTGCCAGGAAATTGGATTTGCTGCACATTCCAAGGACACTGCATTTTCCTGGGCAAGCTGCAACCTGCTGGCAGGTGGCCGTGCTCTCTGCCCACTCCTGCGCAGTTCTTGGTACTAGCGGGCACGTTGCAGCCTGGCGAAGGCAAGAAACCTGGAGAGCTGTCACAGAGCAGAAGGGCAGCTGAGATGCTGAAAAGCAGCAAAGCTGAACAGCCTGCCTCAGCTTCAGCAGTGTGTAATTGACTGAAGGCGAAAAACCAAGCAGCAGATCAGAGGGTTTCTGTGCGCACGGAAGGCAATTGCAAGAATCCAGCAGCTGCTTCTTGCCAAGCGCAGACAGCTGCCTAGGTTCTTGTTCTTGACCAACTCACAGTTGCCCTTCTTTTCAGCAGCTGCCACCGTGTTCTCTGCATCTCGGAGCCTCTGGGGAGCAACAAGTATTTCCAAGGTGGGATGCATGACGACTATGTCAAAACCCAGGAAAGTTGTCCTGGAACACCTTCCATTTGCATGCCAAGAGTGAATTCAAGAGGCAGGAGAGCGGCAGCCACCGTCCTGCAGCTGTCTGCGAGCTTTGCACACAAGCCGGCTTCTTCGCGGCTTCGTTCTTCGCCTCTTGCAAGCTACCGCGATCTCCGGCTGCCGGGGGCCAAGAAGCGGCTACTTCGCGCACAGATGACTGGAGCGGCAGCGGTGCGCTCCGGAGCGCCGCTTTTGCCGAAAGACGCCGGGAAGCGGCACTTGCTTTCGGCCAGCTGCGGAGCTGCGTATTCTGCCTCTCTAGTCGCCTACATCTTAGTGAAAAGCTTTTCCGCTCCTGTTCTCAAGGAGAAAGTGTACCAGCACTGCTCACTTAGCCCGACCTTGCCAGGAAATGGGATTTGCTGCACATTCCAAGGACACTGCATTTTCCTGGGCAAGCTGCAACCTGCTGGCAGGTGGCCGTGCTCTCTGCCCACTCCTGCCCAGTTCTTGGTACTAGCGGGCACCTTGCAGCCTGGCGAAGGCAAGAAACCTGGAGAGCTGTCACAGAGCAGAAGGGCAGCTGAGATGCTGAAAAGCAGCAAAACTGAACAGCCTGCCTCAGCTTCAGCAGTGTGTAATTGACTGAAGGCGAAAAACCAAGCAGCAGATCAGAGGGCTTCTGTGCGCACGGAAGGCAATTGCAAGAATCCAGCAGCTGCTTCTTGCCAAGCACAGTCAGCTGCCTAGGTTCTTGCTTCTTGACCAACTCACAGTTGCCCTTCTTTTCAGCAGCTGCCACCGTGTTCTCTGCATCTCGGAGCCTCTGGGGAGCAACAAGAATTTCCAAGGAGGGATGCATGACGACTATGTCAAAACCCAGGAAAGTTGTCCTGGAACACCTTCCTTTGGCATGCCAAGAGTGAATTCAGGAGGCAGGAGAGCGGCAGGCACCGTCCTGCAGCAGCCTGCGAGCTTCGCACACAAGCCGGCTTCTTCGCGGCTTCGTTCTTCGCCTCTTGCAAGCTACCGCGATCTCCAGCTGCCGGAGGCGAAGAAGCGGCTACTTCGCGCAGAGATGACTGGAGCGGCAGCGGTGCGCTCCGGAGCGCCGCTTTTGCCGAAAGACGCCGGGAAGCGGCACTTGCTTTCGGCCAGCTGCGGAGCTGCGTATTCTGCCTCTCTAGTCGCCTACATCTTAGCGAAAAGCTTTTCCGCTCCAGTTCTCAAGGAGAAAGTGTACCAGCACTGCTCACTTAGCCCGACCTTGCCAGGAAATGGGATTTGCTGCACATTCCAAGGACACTGCATTTTCCTGGGCAAGCTGCAACCTGCTGGCAGGTGGCCGTGCTCTCTGCCCACTCCTGCCCACTTCTTGGTAGTAGCGGGCACGTTGCAGCCTGGCGAAGGCAAGAAACCTGGAGAGCTGTCACAGAGCAGAAGGGCAGCTGAGATGCTGAAAAGCAGCAAAGCTGAACAGCCTGCCTCAGCTTCAGCAGTGTGTAATTGACTGAAGGCGAAAAACCAAGCAGCAGATCAGAGGGCTTCTGTGCGCACGGAAGGCAACTGCAAGAATCCAGCAGCTGCTTCTTGCCAAGCACAGTCAGCTGCCTAGGTTCTTGCTTCTTGACCAACTCACAGTTGCCCTTCTTTTCAGCAGCTGCCACCGTGTTCTCTGCATCTCGGAGCCTCTGGGGAGCAACAAGAATTTCCAAGGAGGGATGCATGACGACTATGTCAAAACCCAGGAAAGTTGTCCTGGAACACCTTCCTTTGGCATGCCAAGAGTGAATTCAACAGGCAGGAGAGCGGCAGGCACCGTCCTGCTGCAGCCTGCGAGCTTCGCACACAAGCCGGCTTCTTCGCGGCTTCGTTCTTCGCCTCTTGCAAGCTACCGCGATCTCCAGCTGCCGGAGGCCAAGAACCGGCTACTTCGCGCAGAGATGACTGGAGCGGCAGCGGTGCGCTCCGGAGCGCCGCTTTTGCCGAAAGACGCCGGGAAGCGGCACTTGCTTTCGGCCAGCTGCGGAGCTGCGTATTCTGCCTCTCTAGTCGCCTACATCTTAGCGAAAAGCTTTTCCGCTCCAGTTCTCAAGGAGAAAGTGTACCAGCACTGCTCACTTAGCCCGACCTTGCCAGGAAATTGGATTTGCTGCACATTCCAAGGACACTGCATTTTCCTGGGCAAGCTGCAACCTGCTGGCAGGTGGCCGTGCTCTCTGCCCACTCCTGCGCAGTTCTTGGTACTAGCGGGCACGTTGCAGCCTGGCGAAGGCAAGAAACCTGGAGAGCTGTCACAGAGCAGAAGGGCCGCTGAGATGCTGAAAAGCAGCAAAGCTGAACAGCCTGCCTCAGCTTCAGCAGTGTGTAATTGACTGAAGGCGAAAAACCAAGCAGCAGATCATAGGGTTTCTGTGCGCACGGAAGGCAATTGCAAGAATCCAGCAGCTGCTTCTTGCCAAGCACAGTCAGCTGCCTAGGTTCTTGCTTCTTGACCAACTCACAGTTGCCCTTCTTTTCAGCAGCTGCCACCGTGTTCTCTGCATCTCGGAGCCTCTGGGGAGCAACAAGTATTTCCAAGGTGGGATGCATGACGACTATGTCAAAACCCAGGAAAGTTGTCCTGGAACACCTTCCATTTGCATGCCAAGAGTGAATTCAACAGGCAGGAGAGCGGCAGCCACCGTCCTGCAGCTGTCTGCGAGCTTCGCACACAAGCCGGCTTCTTCGCGGCTTCGTTCTTCGCCTCTTGCAAGCTACCGCGGTCTCCGGCTGCCGGAGGCGAAGACGCGGCTACTTCGCGCACAGATGACTGGAGCGGCAGCGGTGCGCTCCGAAGCGCCGCTTTTGCCGAAAGACGCCGGGAAGCGGCACTTGCTTTCGGCCAGCTGCGGAGCTGCGTATTCTGCCTCTCTAGTCGCCTACATCTTAGCGAAAAGCTTTTCCGCTCCAGTTCTCAAGGAGAAAGTGTACCAGCACTGCTCACTTAGCCCGACCTTGCCAGGAAATGGGATTTGCTGCACATTCCAAGGACACTGCATTTTCCTGGGCAAGCTGCAACCTGCTGGCAGGTGGCCGTGCTCTCTGCCCACTCCTGCCCAGTTCTTGGTAGTAGCGGGCACCT
The DNA here is from genome assembly GCF_024509145.1 of Vidua macroura. Lineage (NCBI taxonomy): Eukaryota > Metazoa > Chordata > Aves > Passeriformes > Viduidae > Vidua > Vidua macroura. The sequence continues at coordinate 3,993,232 of NC_071595.1, read as the reverse complement.
TGCAGCCTGGCGAAGGCAAGAAACCTGGAGAGCTGTCACAGAGCAGAAGGGCAGCTGAGATGCTGAAAAGCAGCAAAGCTGAACAGCCTGCCTCAGCTTCAGCAGTGTGTAATTGACTGAAGGCGAAAACCAAGCAGCAGATCAGAGGGCTTCTGTGCGCACGGAAGGCAATTGCAAGAATCCAGCAGCTGCTTCTTGCCAAGCACAGTCAGCTGCCTAGGTTCTTGCTTCTTGACCAACTCACAGTTGCCCTTCTTTTCAGCAGCTGCCACCGTGTTCTCTGCATCTCGGAGCCTCTGGGGAGCAACAAGAATTTCCAAGGAGGGATGCATGACGACTATGTCAAAACCCAGGAAAGTTGTCCTGGAACACCTTCCTTTGGCATGCCAAGAGTGAATTCAGGAGGCAGGAGAGCGGCAGGCACCGTCCTGCAGCAGCCTGCGAGCTTCGCACACAAGCCGGCTTCTTCGCGGCTTCGTTCTTCGCCTCTTGCAAGCTACCGCGATCTCCAGCTGCCGGAGGCGAAGAAGCGGCTACTTCGCGCAGAGATGACTGGAGCGGCAGCGGTGCGCTCCGGAGCGCCGCTTTTGCCGAAAGACGCCGGGAAGCGGCACTTGCTTTCGGCCAGCTGCGGAGCTGCGTATTCTGCCTCTCTAGTCGCCTACATCTTAGCGAAAAGCTTTTCCGCTCCAGTTCTCAAGGAGAAAGTGTACCAGCACTGCTCACTTAGCCCGACCTTGCCAGGAAATGGGATTTGCTGCACATTCCAAGGACACTGCATTTTCCTGGGCAAGCTGCAACCTGCTGGCAGGTGGCCGTGCTCTCTGCCCACTCCTGCCCAGTTCTTGGTAGTAGCGGGCACCTTGCAGCCTGGCGAAGGCAAGAAACCTGGAGAGCTGTCACAGAGCAGAAGGGCAGCTGAGATGCTGAAAAGCAGCAAAGCTGAACAGCCTGCCTCAGCTTCAGCAGTGTGTAATTGACTGAAGGCGAAAACCAAGCAGCAGATCAGAGGGCTTCTGTGCGCACGGAAGGCAATTGCAAGAATCCAGCAGCTGCTTCTTGCCAAGCACAGTCAGCTGCCTAGGTTCTTGCTTCTTGACCAACTCACAGTTGCCCTTCTTTTCAGCAGCTGCCACCGTGTTCTCTGCATCTCGGAGCCTCTGGGGAGCAACAAGAATTTCCAAGGAGGGATGCATGACGACTATGTCAAAACCCAGGAAAGTTGTCCTGGAACACCTTCCTTTGGCATGCCAAGAGTGAATTCAGGAGGCAGGAGAGCGGCAGGCACCGTCCTGCAGCAGCCTGCGAGCTTCGCACACAAGCCGGCTTCTTCGCGGCTTCGTTCTTCGCCTCTTGCAAGCTACCGCGATCTCCAGCTGCCGGAGGCGAAGAAGCGGCTACTTCGCGCAGAGATGACTGGAGCGGCAGCGGTGCGCTCCGGAGCGCCGCTTTTGCCGAAAGACGCCGGGAAGCGGCACTTGCTTTCGGCCAGCTGCGGAGCTGCGTATTCTGCCTCTCTAGTCGCCTACATCTTAGCGAAAAGCTTTTCCGCTCCAGTTCTCAAGGAGAAAGTGTACCAGCACTGCTCACTTAGCCCGACCTTGCCAGGAAATTGGATTTGCTGCACATTCCAAGGACACTGCATTTTCCTGGGCAAGCTGCAACCTGCTGGCAGGTGGCCGTGCTCTCTGCCCACTCCTGCCCACTTCTTGGTAGTAGCGGGCACGTTGCAGCCTGGCGAAGGCAAGAAACCTGGAGAGCTGTCACAGAGCAGAAGGGCAGCTGAGATGCTGAAAAGCAGCAAAGCTGAACAGCCTGCCTCAGCTTCAGCAGTGTGTAATTGACTGAAGGCGAAAAACCAAGCAGCAGATCAGAGGGCTTCTGTGCGCACGGAAGGCAATTGCAAGAATCCAGCAGCTGCTTCTTGCCAAGCACAGTCAGCTGCCTAGGTTCTTGCTTCTTGACCAACTCACAGTTGCCCTTCTTTTCAGCAGCTGCCACCGTGTTCTCTGCATCTCGGAGCCTCTGGGGAGCAACAAGAATTTCCAAGGAGGGATGCATGACGACTATGTCAAAACCCAGGAAAGTTGTCCTGGAACACCTTCCTTTGGCATGCCAAGAGTGAATTCAACAGGCAGGAGAGCGGCAGGCACCGTCCTGCTGCAGCCTGCGAGCTTCGCACACAAGCCGGCTTCTTCGCGGCTTCGTTCTTCGCCTCTTGCAAGCTACCGCGATCTCCAGCTGCCGGAGGCCAAGAACCGGCTACTTCGCGCAGAGATGACTGGAGCGGCAGCGGTGCGCTCCGGAGCGCCGCTTTTGCCGAAAGACGCCGGGAAGCGGCACTTGCTTTCGGCCAGCTGCGGAGCTGCGTATTCTGCCTCTCTAGTCGCCTACATCTTAGCGAAAAGCTTTTCCGCTCCAGTTCTCAAGGAGAAAGTGTACCAGCACTGCTCACTTAGCCCGACCTTGCCAGGAAATTGGATTTGCTGCACATTCCAAGGACACTGCATTTTCCTGGGCAAGCTGCAACCTGCTGGCAGGTGGCCGTGCTCTCTGCCCACTCCTGCGCAGTTCTTGGTACTAGCGGGCACGTTGCAGCCTGGCGAAGGCAAGAAACCTGGAGAGCTGTCACAGAGCAGAAGGGCAGCTGAGATGCTGAAAAGCAGCAAAGCTGAACAGCCTGCCTCAGCTTCAGCAGTGTGTAATTGACTGAAGGCGAAAAACCAAGCAGCAGATCAGAGGGTTTCTGTGCGCACGGAAGGCAATTGCAAGAATCCAGCAGCTGCTTCTTGCCAAGCGCAGACAGCTGCCTAGGTTCTTGTTCTTGACCAACTCACAGTTGCCCTTCTTTTCAGCAGCTGCCACCGTGTTCTCTGCATCTCGGAGCCTCTGGGGAGCAACAAGTATTTCCAAGGTGGGATGCATGACGACTATGTCAAAACCCAGGAAAGTTGTCCTGGAACACCTTCCATTTGCATGCCAAGAGTGAATTCAAGAGGCAGGAGAGCGGCAGCCACCGTCCTGCAGCTGTCTGCGAGCTTTGCACACAAGCCGGCTTCTTCGCGGCTTCGTTCTTCGCCTCTTGCAAGCTACCGCGATCTCCGGCTGCCGGGGGCCAAGAAGCGGCTACTTCGCGCACAGATGACTGGAGCGGCAGCGGTGCGCTCCGGAGCGCCGCTTTTGCCGAAAGACGCCGGGAAGCGGCACTTGCTTTCGGCCAGCTGCGGAGCTGCGTATTCTGCCTCTCTAGTCGCCTACATCTTAGTGAAAAGCTTTTCCGCTCCTGTTCTCAAGGAGAAAGTGTACCAGCACTGCTCACTTAGCCCGACCTTGCCAGGAAATGGGATTTGCTGCACATTCCAAGGACACTGCATTTTCCTGGGCAAGCTGCAACCTGCTGGCAGGTGGCCGTGCTCTCTGCCCACTCCTGCCCAGTTCTTGGTAGTAGCGGGCACGTTGCAGCCTGGCGAAGGCAAGAAACCTGGAGAGCTGTCACAGAGCAGAAGGGCAGCTGAGATGCTGAAAAGCAGCAAAACTGAACAGCCTGCCTCAGCTTCAGCAGTGTGTAATTGACTGAAGGCGAAAAACCAAGCAGCAGATCAGAGGGCTTCTGTGCGCACGGAAGGCAATTGCAAGAATCCAGCAGCTGCTTCTTGCCAAGCACAGTCAGCTGCCTAGGTTCTTGCTTCTTGACCAACTCACAGTTGCCCTTCTTTTCAGCAGCTGCCACCGTGTTCTCTGCATCTCGGAGCCTCTGGGGAGCAACAAGAATTTCCAAGGAGGGATGCATGACGACTATGTCAAAACCCAGGAAAGTTGTCCTGGAACACCTTCCTTTGGCATGCCAAGAGTGAATTCAGGAGGCAGGAGAGCGGCAGGCACCGTCCTGCAGCAGCCTGCGAGCTTCGCACACAAGCCGGCTTCTTCGCGGCTTCGTTCTTCGCCTCTTGCAAGCTACCGCGATCTCCAGCTGCCGGAGGCGAAGAAGCGGCTACTTCGCGCAGAGATGACTGGAGCGGCAGCGGTGCGCTCCGGAGCGCCGCTTTTGCCGAAAGACGCCGGGAAGCGGCACTTGCTTTCGGCCAGCTGCGGAGCTGCGTATTCTGCCTCTCTAGTCGCCTACATCTTAGCGAAAAGCTTTTCCGCTCCAGTTCTCAAGGAGAAAGTGTACCAGCACTGCTCACTTAGCCCGACCTTGCCAGGAAATGGGATTTGCTGCACATTCCAAGGACACTGCATTTTCCTGGGCAAGCTGCAACCTGCTGGCAGGTGGCCGTGCTCTCTGCCCACTCCTGCCCACTTCTTGGTAGTAGCGGGCACGTTGCAGCCTGGCGAAGGCAAGAAACCTGGAGAGCTGTCACAGAGCAGAAGGGCAGCTGAGATGCTGAAAAGCAGCAAAGCTGAACAGCCTGCCTCAGCTTCAGCAGTGTGTAATTGACTGAAGGCGAAAAACCAAGCAGCAGATCAGAGGGCTTCTGTGCGCACGGAAGGCAATTGCAAGAATCCAGCAGCTGCTTCTTGCCAAGCACAGTCAGCTGCCTAGGTTCTTGCTTCTTGACCAACTCACAGTTGCCCTTCTTTTCAGCAGCTGCCACCGTGTTCTCTGCATCTCGGAGCCTCTGGGGAGCAACAAGAATTTCCAAGGAGGGATGCATGACGACTATGTCAAAACCCAGGAAAGTTGTCCTGGAACACCTTCCTTTGGCATGCCAAGAGTGAATTCAACAGGCAGGAGAGCGGCAGGCACCGTCCTGCTGCAGCCTGCGAGCTTCGCACACAAGCCGGCTTCTTCGCGGCTTCGTTCTTCGCCTCTTGCAAGCTACCGCGATCTCCAGCTGCCGGAGGCCAAGAACCGGCTACTTCGCGCAGAGATGACTGGAGCGGCAGCGGTGCGCTCCGGAGCGCCGCTTTTGCCGAAAGACGCCGGGAAGCGGCACTTGCTTTCGGCCAGCTGCGGAGCTGCGTATTCTGCCTCTCTAGTCGCCTACATCTTAGCGAAAAGCTTTTCCGCTCCAGTTCTCAAGGAGAAAGTGTACCAGCACTGCTCACTTAGCCCGACCTTGCCAGGAAATTGGATTTGCTGCACATTCCAAGGACACTGCATTTTCCTGGGCAAGCTGCAACCTGCTGGCAGGTGGCCGTGCTCTCTGCCCACTCCTGCGCAGTTCTTGGTACTAGCGGGCACGTTGCAGCCTGGCGAAGGCAAGAAACCTGGAGAGCTGTCACAGAGCAGAAGGGCAGCTGAGATGCTGAAAAGCAGCAAAGCTGAACAGCCTGCCTCAGCTTCAGCAGTGTGTAATTGACTGAAGGCGAAAAACCAAGCAGCAGATCAGAGGGTTTCTGTGCGCACGGAAGGCAATTGCAAGAATCCAGCAGCTGCTTCTTGCCAAGCGCAGACAGCTGCCTAGGTTCTTGTTCTTGACCAACTCACAGTTGCCCTTCTTTTCAGCAGCTGCCACCGTGTTCTCTGCATCTCGGAGCCTCTGGGGAGCAACAAGTATTTCCAAGGTGGGATGCATGACGACTATGTCAAAACCCAGGAAAGTTGTCCTGGAACACCTTCCATTTGCATGCCAAGAGTGAATTCAAGAGGCAGGAGAGCGGCAGCCACCGTCCTGCAGCTGTCTGCGAGCTTTGCACACAAGCCGGCTTCTTCGCGGCTTCGTTCTTCGCCTCTTGCAAGCTACCGCGATCTCCGGCTGCCGGGGGCCAAGAAGCGGCTACTTCGCGCACAGATGACTGGAGCGGCAGCGGTGCGCTCCGGAGCGCCGCTTTTGCCGAAAGACGCCGGGAAGCGGCACTTGCTTTCGGCCAGCTGCGGAGCTGCGTATTCTGCCTCTCTAGTCGCCTACATCTTAGTGAAAAGCTTTTCCGCTCCTGTTCTCAAGGAGAAAGTGTACCAGCACTGCTCACTTAGCCCGACCTTGCCAGGAAATGGGATTTGCTGCACATTCCAAGGACACTGCATTTTCCTGGGCAAGCTGCAACCTGCTGGCAGGTGGCCGTGCTCTCTGCCCACTCCTGCCCAGTTCTTGGTACTAGCGGGCACCTTGCAGCCTGGCGAAGGCAAGAAACCTGGAGAGCTGTCACAGAGCAGAAGGGCAGCTGAGATGCTGAAAAGCAGCAAAACTGAACAGCCTGCCTCAGCTTCAGCAGTGTGTAATTGACTGAAGGCGAAAAACCAAGCAGCAGATCAGAGGGCTTCTGTGCGCACGGAAGGCAATTGCAAGAATCCAGCAGCTGCTTCTTGCCAAGCACAGTCAGCTGCCTAGGTTCTTGCTTCTTGACCAACTCACAGTTGCCCTTCTTTTCAGCAGCTGCCACCGTGTTCTCTGCATCTCGGAGCCTCTGGGGAGCAACAAGAATTTCCAAGGAGGGATGCATGACGACTATGTCAAAACCCAGGAAAGTTGTCCTGGAACACCTTCCTTTGGCATGCCAAGAGTGAATTCAGGAGGCAGGAGAGCGGCAGGCACCGTCCTGCAGCAGCCTGCGAGCTTCGCACACAAGCCGGCTTCTTCGCGGCTTCGTTCTTCGCCTCTTGCAAGCTACCGCGATCTCCAGCTGCCGGAGGCGAAGAAGCGGCTACTTCGCGCAGAGATGACTGGAGCGGCAGCGGTGCGCTCCGGAGCGCCGCTTTTGCCGAAAGACGCCGGGAAGCGGCACTTGCTTTCGGCCAGCTGCGGAGCTGCGTATTCTGCCTCTCTAGTCGCCTACATCTTAGCGAAAAGCTTTTCCGCTCCAGTTCTCAAGGAGAAAGTGTACCAGCACTGCTCACTTAGCCCGACCTTGCCAGGAAATGGGATTTGCTGCACATTCCAAGGACACTGCATTTTCCTGGGCAAGCTGCAACCTGCTGGCAGGTGGCCGTGCTCTCTGCCCACTCCTGCCCACTTCTTGGTAGTAGCGGGCACGTTGCAGCCTGGCGAAGGCAAGAAACCTGGAGAGCTGTCACAGAGCAGAAGGGCAGCTGAGATGCTGAAAAGCAGCAAAGCTGAACAGCCTGCCTCAGCTTCAGCAGTGTGTAATTGACTGAAGGCGAAAAACCAAGCAGCAGATCAGAGGGCTTCTGTGCGCACGGAAGGCAACTGCAAGAATCCAGCAGCTGCTTCTTGCCAAGCACAGTCAGCTGCCTAGGTTCTTGCTTCTTGACCAACTCACAGTTGCCCTTCTTTTCAGCAGCTGCCACCGTGTTCTCTGCATCTCGGAGCCTCTGGGGAGCAACAAGAATTTCCAAGGAGGGATGCATGACGACTATGTCAAAACCCAGGAAAGTTGTCCTGGAACACCTTCCTTTGGCATGCCAAGAGTGAATTCAACAGGCAGGAGAGCGGCAGGCACCGTCCTGCTGCAGCCTGCGAGCTTCGCACACAAGCCGGCTTCTTCGCGGCTTCGTTCTTCGCCTCTTGCAAGCTACCGCGATCTCCAGCTGCCGGAGGCCAAGAACCGGCTACTTCGCGCAGAGATGACTGGAGCGGCAGCGGTGCGCTCCGGAGCGCCGCTTTTGCCGAAAGACGCCGGGAAGCGGCACTTGCTTTCGGCCAGCTGCGGAGCTGCGTATTCTGCCTCTCTAGTCGCCTACATCTTAGCGAAAAGCTTTTCCGCTCCAGTTCTCAAGGAGAAAGTGTACCAGCACTGCTCACTTAGCCCGACCTTGCCAGGAAATTGGATTTGCTGCACATTCCAAGGACACTGCATTTTCCTGGGCAAGCTGCAACCTGCTGGCAGGTGGCCGTGCTCTCTGCCCACTCCTGCGCAGTTCTTGGTACTAGCGGGCACGTTGCAGCCTGGCGAAGGCAAGAAACCTGGAGAGCTGTCACAGAGCAGAAGGGCCGCTGAGATGCTGAAAAGCAGCAAAGCTGAACAGCCTGCCTCAGCTTCAGCAGTGTGTAATTGACTGAAGGCGAAAAACCAAGCAGCAGATCATAGGGTTTCTGTGCGCACGGAAGGCAATTGCAAGAATCCAGCAGCTGCTTCTTGCCAAGCACAGTCAGCTGCCTAGGTTCTTGCTTCTTGACCAACTCACAGTTGCCCTTCTTTTCAGCAGCTGCCACCGTGTTCTCTGCATCTCGGAGCCTCTGGGGAGCAACAAGTATTTCCAAGGTGGGATGCATGACGACTATGTCAAAACCCAGGAAAGTTGTCCTGGAACACCTTCCATTTGCATGCCAAGAGTGAATTCAACAGGCAGGAGAGCGGCAGCCACCGTCCTGCAGCTGTCTGCGAGCTTCGCACACAAGCCGGCTTCTTCGCGGCTTCGTTCTTCGCCTCTTGCAAGCTACCGCGGTCTCCGGCTGCCGGAGGCGAAGACGCGGCTACTTCGCGCACAGATGACTGGAGCGGCAGCGGTGCGCTCCGAAGCGCCGCTTTTGCCGAAAGACGCCGGGAAGCGGCACTTGCTTTCGGCCAGCTGCGGAGCTGCGTATTCTGCCTCTCTAGTCGCCTACATCTTAGCGAAAAGCTTTTCCGCTCCAGTTCTCAAGGAGAAAGTGTACCAGCACTGCTCACTTAGCCCGACCTTGCCAGGAAATGGGATTTGCTGCACATTCCAAGGACACTGCATTTTCCTGGGCAAGCTGCAACCTGCTGGCAGGTGGCCGTGCTCTCTGCCCACTCCTGCCCAGTTCTTGGTAGTAGCGGGCACCTTGCAGCCTGGCGAAGGCAAGAAACCTGGAGAGCTGTCACAGAGCAGAAGGGCAGCTGAGATGCTGAAAAGCAGCAAAGCTGAACAGCCTGCCTCAGCTTCAGCAGTGTGTAATTGACTGAAGGCGAAAACCAAGCAGCAGATCAGAGGGCTTCTGTGCGCACGGAAGGCAATTGCAAGAATCCAGCAGCTGCTTCTTGCCAAGCACAGTCAGCTGCCTAGGTTCTTGCTTCTTGACCAACTCACAGTTGCCCTTCTTTTCAGCAGCTGCCACCGTGTTCTCTGCATCTCGGAGCCTCTGGGGAGCAACAAGAATTTCCAAGGAGGGATGCATGACGACTATGTCAAAACCCAGGAAAGTTGTCCTGGAACACCTTCCTTTGGCATGCCAAGAGTGAATTCAGGAGGCAGGAGAGCGGCAGGCACCGTCCTGCAGCAGCCTGCGAGCTTCGCACACAAGCCGGCTTCTTCGCGGCTTCGTTCTTCGCCTCTTGCAAGCTACCGCGATCTCCAGCTGCCGGAGGCGAAGAAGCGGCTACTTCGCGCAGAGATGACTGGAGCGGCAGCGGTGCGCTCCGGAGCGCCGCTTTTGCCGAAAGACGCCGGGAAGCGGCACTTGCTTTCGGCCAGCTGCGGAGCTGCGTATTCTGCCTCTCTAGTCGCCTACATCTTAGCGAAAAGCTTTTCCGCTCCAGTTCTCAAGGAGAAAGTGTACCAGCACTGCTCACTTAGCCCGACCTTGCCAGGAAATGGGATTTGCTGCACATTCCAAGGACACTGCATTTTCCTGGGCAAGCTGCAACCTGCTGGCAGGTGGCCGTGCTCTCTGCCCACTCCTGCCCAGTTCTTGGTAGTAGCGGGCACCTTGCAGCCTGGCGAAGGCAAGAAACCTGGAGAGCTGTCACAGAGCAGAAGGGCAGCTGAGATGCTGAAAAGCAGCAAAGCTGAACAGCCTGCCTCAGCTTCAGCAGTGTGTAATTGACTGAAGGCGAAAACCAAGCAGCAGATCAGAGGGCTTCTGTGCGCACGGAAGGCAATTGCAAGAATCCAGCAGCTGCTTCTTGCCAAGCACAGTCAGCTGCCTAGGTTCTTGCTTCTTGACCAACTCACAGTTGCCCTTCTTTTCAGCAGCTGCCACCGTGTTCTCTGCATCTCGGAGCCTCTGGGGAGCAACAAGAATTTCCAAGGAGGGATGCATGACGACTATGTCAAAACCCAGGAAAGTTGTCCTGGAACACCTTCCTTTGGCATGCCAAGAGTGAATTCAGGAGGCAGGAGAGCGGCAGGCACCGTCCTGCAGCAGCCTGCGAGCTTCGCACACAAGCCGGCTTCTTCGCGGCTTCGTTCTTCGCCTCTTGCAAGCTACCGCGATCTCCAGCTGCCGGAGGCGAAGAAGCGGCTACTTCGCGCAGAGATGACTGGAGCGGCAGCGGTGCGCTCCGGAGCGCCGCTTTTGCCGAAAGACGCCGGGAAGCGGCACTTGCTTTCGGCCAGCTGCGGAGCTGCGTATTCTGCCTCTCTAGTCGCCTACATCTTAGCGAAAAGCTTTTCCGCTCCAGTTCTCAAGGAGAAAGTGTACCAGCACTGCTCACTTAGCCCGACCTTGCCAGGAAATGGGATTTGCTGCACATTCCAAGGACACTGCATTTTCCTGGGCAAGCTGCAACCTGCTGGCAGGTGGCCGTGCTCTCTGCCCACTCCTGCCCAGTTCTTGGTAGTAGCGGGCACGTTGCAGCCTGGCGAAGGCAAGAAACCTGGAGAGCTGTCACAGAGCAGAAGGGCAGCTGAGATGCTGAAAAGCAGCAAAGCTGAACAGCCTGCCTCAGCTTCAGCAGTGTGTAATTGACTGAAGGCGAAAAACCAAGCAGCAGATCAGAGGGCTTCTGTGCGCACGGAAGGCAATTGCAAGAATCCAGCAACTGCTTCTTGCCAAGCACAGTCAGCTGCCTAGGTTCTTGCTTCTTGACCAACTCACAGTTGCCCTTCTTTTCAGCAGCTGCCACCGTGTTCTCTGCATCTCGGAGCCTCTGGGGAGCAACAAGAATTTCCAAGGAGGGATGCATGACGACTATGTCAAAACCCAGGAAAGTTGTCCTGGAACACCTTCCTTTGGCATGCCAAGAGTGAATTCAACAGGCAGGAGAGCGGCAGGCACCGTCCTGCTGCAGCCTGCGAGCTTCGCACACAAGCCGGCTTCTTCGCGGCTTCGTTCTTCGCCTCTTGCAAGCTACCGCGATCTCCAGCTGCCGGAGGCCAAGAACCGGCTACTTCGCGCAGAGATGACTGGAGCGGCAGCGGTGCGCTCCGGAGCGCCGCTTTTGCCGAAAGACGCCGGGAAGCGGCACTTGCTTTCGGCCAGCTGCGGAGCTGCGTATTCTGCCTCTCTAGTCGCCTACATCTTAGCGAAAAGCTTTTCCGCTCCAGTTCTCAAGGAGAAAGTGTACCAGCACTGCTCACTTAGCCCGACCTTGCCAGGAAATTGGATTTGCTGCACATTCCAAGGACACTGCATTTTCCTGGGCAAGCTGCAACCTGCTGGCAGGTGGCCGTGCTCTCTGCCCACTCCTGCGCAGTTCTTGGTACTAGCGGGCACGTTGCAGCCTGGCGAAGGCAAGAAACCTGGAGAGCTGTCACAGAGCAGAAGGGCAGCTGAGATGCTGAAAAGCAGCAAAGCTGAACAGCCTGCCTCAGCTTCAGCAGTGTGTAATTGACTGAAGGCGAAAAACCAAGCAGCAGATCAGAGGGTTTCTGTGCGCACGGAAGGCAATTGCAAGAATCCAGCAGCTGCTTCTTGCCAAGCGCAGACAGCTGCCTAGGTTCTTGTTCTTGACCAACTCACAGTTGCCCTTCTTTTCAGCAGCTGCCACCGTGTTCTCTGCATCTCGGAGCCTCTGGGGAGCAACAAGTATTTCCAAGGTGGGATGCATGACGACTATGTCAAAACCCAGGAAAGTTGTCCTGGAACACCTTCCATTTGCATGCCAAGAGTGAATTCAAGAGGCAGGAGAGCGGCAGCCACCGTCCTGCAGCTGTCTGCGAGCTTTGCACACAAGCCGGCTTCTTCGCGGCTTCGTTCTTCGCCTCTTGCAAGCTACCGCGATCTCCGGCTGCCGGGGGCCAAGAAGCGGCTACTTCGCGCACAGATGACTGGAGCGGCAGCGGTGCGCTCCGGAGCGCCGCTTTTGCCGAAAGACGCCGGGAAGCGGCACTTGCTTTCGGCCAGCTGCGGAGCTGCGTATTCTGCCTCTCTAGTCGCCTACATCTTAGTGAAAAGCTTTTCCGCTCCTGTTCTCAAGGAGAAAGTGTACCAGCACTGCTCACTTAGCCCGACCTTGCCAGGAAATGGGATTTGCTGCACATTCCAAGGACACTGCATTTTCCTGGGCAAGCTGCAACCTGCTGGCAGGTGGCCGTGCTCTCTGCCCACTCCTGCCCAGTTCTTGGTAGTAGCGGGCACGTTGCAGCCTGGCGAAGGCAAGAAACCTGGAGAGCTGTCACAGAGCAGAAGGGCAGCTGAGATGCTGAAAAGCAGCAAAACTGAACAGCCTGCCTCAGCTTCAGCAGTGTGTAATTGACTGAAGGCGAAAAACCAAGCAGCAGATCAGAGGGCTTCTGTGCGCACGGAAGGCAATTGCAAGAATCCAGCAGCTGCTTCTTGCCAAGCACAGTCAGCTGCCTAGGTTCTTGCTTCTTGACCAACTCACAGTTGCCCTTCTTTTCAGCAGCTGCCACCGTGTTCTCTGCATCTCGGAGCCTCTGGGGAGCAACAAGAATTTCCAAGGAGGGATGCATGACGACTATGTCAAAACCCAGGAAAGTTGTCCTGGAACACCTTCCTTTGGCATGCCAAGAGTGAATTCAGGAGGCAGGAGAGCGGCAGGCACCGTCCTGCAGCAGCCTGCGAGCTTCGCACACAAGCCGGCTTCTTCGCGGCTTCGTTCTTCGCCTCTTGCAAGCTACCGCGATCTCCAGCTGCCGGAGGCGAAGAAGCGGCTACTTCGCGCAGAGATGACTGGAGCGGCAGCGGTGCGCTCCGGAGCGCCGCTTTTGCCGAAAGACGCCGGGAAGCGGCACTTGCTTTCGGCCAGCTGCGGAGCTGCGTATTCTGCCTCTCTAGTCGCCTACATCTTAGCGAAAAGCTTTTCCGCTCCAGTTCTCAAGGAGAAAGTGTACCAGCACTGCTCACTTAGCCCGACCTTGCCAGGAAATGGGATTTGCTGCACATTCCAAGGACACTGCATTTTCCTGGGCAAGCTGCAACCTGCTGGCAGGTGGCCGTGCTCTCTGCCCACTCCTGCCCACTTCTTGGTAGTAGCGGGCACGTTGCAGCCTGGCGAAGGCAAGAAACCTGGAGAGCTGTCACAGAGCAGAAGGGCAGCTGAGATGCTGAAAAGCAGCAAAGCTGAACAGCCTGCCTCAGCTTCAGCAGTGTGTAATTGACTGAAGGCGAAAAACCAAGCAGCAGATCAGAGGGCTTCTGTGCGCACGGAAGGCAATTGCAAGAATCCAGCAGCTGCTTCTTGCCAAGCACAGTCAGCTGCCTAGGTTCTTGCTTCTTGACCAACTCACAGTTGCCCTTCTTTTCAGCAGCTGCCACCGTGTTCTCTGCATCTCGGAGCCTCTGGGGAGCAACAAGAATTTCCAAGGAGGGATGCATGACGACTATGTCAAAACCCAGGAAAGTTGTCCTGGAACACCTTCCTTTGGCATGCCAAGAGTGAATTCAACAGGCAGGAGAGCGGCAGGCACCGTCCTGCTGCAGCCTGCGAGCTTCGCACACAAGCCGGCTTCTTCGCGGCTTCGTTCTTCGCCTCTTGCAAGCTACCGCGATCTCCAGCTGCCGGAGGCCAAGAACCGGCTACTTCGCGCAGAGATGACTGGAGCGGCAGCGGTGCGCTCCGGAGCGCCGCTTTTGCCGAAAGACGCCGGGAAGCGGCACTTGCTTTCGGCCAGCTGCGGAGCTGCGTATTCTGCCTCTCTAGTCGCCTACATCTTAGCGAAAAGCTTTTCCGCTCCAGTTCTCAAGGAGAAAGTGTACCAGCACTGCTCACTTAGCCCGACCTTGCCAGGAAATTGGATTTGCTGCACATTCCAAGGACACTGCATTTTCCTGGGCAAGCTGCAACCTGCTGGCAGGTGGCCGTGCTCTCTGCCCACTCCTGCGCAGTTCTTGGTACTAGCGGGCACGTTGCAGCCTGGCGAAGGCAAGAAACCTGGAGAGCTGTCACAGAGCAGAAGGGCAGCTGAGATGCTGAAAAGCAGCAAAGCTGAACAGCCTGCCTCAGCTTCAGCAGTGTGTAATTGACTGAAGGCGAAAAACCAAGCAGCAGATCAGAGGGTTTCTGTGCGCACGGAAGGCAATTGCAAGAATCCAGCAGCTGCTTCTTGCCAAGCGCAGACAGCTGCCTAGGTTCTTGTTCTTGACCAACTCACAGTTGCCCTTCTTTTCAGCAGCTGCCACCGTGTTCTCTGCATCTCGGAGCCTCTGGGGAGCAACAAGTATTTCCAAGGTGGGATGCATGACGACTATGTCAAAACCCAGGAAAGTTGTCCTGGAACACCTTCCATTTGCATGCCAAGAGTGAATTCAAGAGGCAGGAGAGCGGCAGCCACCGTCCTGCAGCTGTCTGCGAGCTTTGCACACAAGCCGGCTTCTTCGCGGCTTCGTTCTTCGCCTCTTGCAAGCTACCGCGATCTCCGGCTGCCGGGGGCCAAGAAGCGGCTACTTCGCGCACAGATGACTGGAGCGGCAGCGGTGCGCTCCGGAGCGCCGCTTTTGCCGAAAGACGCCGGGAAGCGGCACTTGCTTTCGGCCAGCTGCGGAGCTGCGTATTCTGCCTCTCTAGTCGCCTACATCTTAGTGAAAAGCTTTTCCGCTCCTGTTCTCAAGGAGAAAGTGTACCAGCACTGCTCACTTAGCCCGACCTTGCCAGGAAATGGGATTTGCTGCACATTCCAAGGACACTGCATTTTCCTGGGCAAGCTGCAACCTGCTGGCAGGTGGCCGTGCTCTCTGCCCACTCCTGCCCAGTTCTTGGTACTAGCGGGCACCTTGCAGCCTGGCGAAGGCAAGAAACCTGGAGAGCTGTCACAGAGCAGAAGGGCAGCTGAGATGCTGAAAAGCAGCAAAACTGAACAGCCTGCCTCAGCTTCAGCAGTGTGTAATTGACTGAAGGCGAAAAACCAAGCAGCAGATCAGAGGGCTTCTGTGCGCACGGAAGGCAATTGCAAGAATCCAGCAGCTGCTTCTTGCCAAGCACAGTCAGCTGCCTAGGTTCTTGCTTCTTGACCAACTCACAGTTGCCCTTCTTTTCAGCAGCTGCCACCGTGTTCTCTGCATCTCGGAGCCTCTGGGGAGCAACAAGAATTTCCAAGGAGGGATGCATGACGACTATGTCAAAACCCAGGAAAGTTGTCCTGGAACACCTTCCTTTGGCATGCCAAGAGTGAATTCAGGAGGCAGGAGAGCGGCAGGCACCGTCCTGCAGCAGCCTGCGAGCTTCGCACACAAGCCGGCTTCTTCGCGGCTTCGTTCTTCGCCTCTTGCAAGCTACCGCGATCTCCAGCTGCCGGAGGCGAAGAAGCGGCTACTTCGCGCAGAGATGACTGGAGCGGCAGCGGTGCGCTCCGGAGCGCCGCTTTTGCCGAAAGACGCCGGGAAGCGGCACTTGCTTTCGGCCAGCTGCGGAGCTGCGTATTCTGCCTCTCTAGTCGCCTACATCTTAGCGAAAAGCTTTTCCGCTCCAGTTCTCAAGGAGAAAGTGTACCAGCACTGCTCACTTAGCCCGACCTTGCCAGGAAATGGGATTTGCTGCACATTCCAAGGACACTGCATTTTCCTGGGCAAGCTGCAACCTGCTGGCAGGTGGCCGTGCTCTCTGCCCACTCCTGCCCACTTCTTGGTAGTAGCGGGCACGTTGCAGCCTGGCGAAGGCAAGAAACCTGGAGAGCTGTCACAGAGCAGAAGGGCAGCTGAGATGCTGAAAAGCAGCAAAGCTGAACAGCCTGCCTCAGCTTCAGCAGTGTGTAATTGACTGAAGGCGAAAAACCAAGCAGCAGATCAGAGGGCTTCTGTGCGCACGGAAGGCAACTGCAAGAATCCAGCAGCTGCTTCTTGCCAAGCACAGTCAGCTGCCTAGGTTCTTGCTTCTTGACCAACTCACAGTTGCCCTTCTTTTCAGCAGCTGCCACCGTGTTCTCTGCATCTCGGAGCCTCTGGGGAGCAACAAGAATTTCCAAGGAGGGATGCATGACGACTATGTCAAAACCCAGGAAAGTTGTCCTGGAACACCTTCCTTTGGCATGCCAAGAGTGAATTCAACAGGCAGGAGAGCGGCAGGCACCGTCCTGCTGCAGCCTGCGAGCTTCGCACACAAGCCGGCTTCTTCGCGGCTTCGTTCTTCGCCTCTTGCAAGCTACCGCGATCTCCAGCTGCCGGAGGCCAAGAACCGGCTACTTCGCGCAGAGATGACTGGAGCGGCAGCGGTGCGCTCCGGAGCGCCGCTTTTGCCGAAAGACGCCGGGAAGCGGCACTTGCTTTCGGCCAGCTGCGGAGCTGCGTATTCTGCCTCTCTAGTCGCCTACATCTTAGCGAAAAGCTTTTCCGCTCCAGTTCTCAAGGAGAAAGTGTACCAGCACTGCTCACTTAGCCCGACCTTGCCAGGAAATTGGATTTGCTGCACATTCCAAGGACACTGCATTTTCCTGGGCAAGCTGCAACCTGCTGGCAGGTGGCCGTGCTCTCTGCCCACTCCTGCGCAGTTCTTGGTACTAGCGGGCACGTTGCAGCCTGGCGAAGGCAAGAAACCTGGAGAGCTGTCACAGAGCAGAAGGGCCGCTGAGATGCTGAAAAGCAGCAAAGCTGAACAGCCTGCCTCAGCTTCAGCAGTGTGTAATTGACTGAAGGCGAAAAACCAAGCAGCAGATCATAGGGTTTCTGTGCGCACGGAAGGCAATTGCAAGAATCCAGCAGCTGCTTCTTGCCAAGCACAGTCAGCTGCCTAGGTTCTTGCTTCTTGACCAACTCACAGTTGCCCTTCTTTTCAGCAGCTGCCACCGTGTTCTCTGCATCTCGGAGCCTCTGGGGAGCAACAAGTATTTCCAAGGTGGGATGCATGACGACTATGTCAAAACCCAGGAAAGTTGTCCTGGAACACCTTCCATTTGCATGCCAAGAGTGAATTCAACAGGCAGGAGAGCGGCAGCCACCGTCCTGCAGCTGTCTGCGAGCTTCGCACACAAGCCGGCTTCTTCGCGGCTTCGTTCTTCGCCTCTTGCAAGCTACCGCGGTCTCCGGCTGCCGGAGGCGAAGACGCGGCTACTTCGCGCACAGATGACTGGAGCGGCAGCGGTGCGCTCCGAAGCGCCGCTTTTGCCGAAAGACGCCGGGAAGCGGCACTTGCTTTCGGCCAGCTGCGGAGCTGCGTATTCTGCCTCTCTAGTCGCCTACATCTTAGCGAAAAGCTTTTCCGCTCCAGTTCTCAAGGAGAAAGTGTACCAGCACTGCTCACTTAGCCCGACCTTGCCAGGAAATGGGATTTGCTGCACATTCCAAGGACACTGCATTTTCCTGGGCAAGCTGCAACCTGCTGGCAGGTGGCCGTGCTCTCTGCCCACTCCTGCCCAGTTCTTGGTAGTAGCGGGCACCTTGCAGCCTGGCGAAGGCAAGAAACCTGGAGAGCTGTCACAGAGCAGAAGGGCAGCTGAGATGCTGAAAAGCAGCAAAGCTGAACAGCCTGCCTCAGCTTCAGCAGTGTGTAATTGACTGAAGGCGAAAACCAAGCAGCAGATCAGAGGGCTTCTGTGCGCACGGAAGGCAATTGCAAGAATCCAGCAGCTGCTTCTTGCCAAGCACAGTCAGCTGCCTAGGTTCTTGCTTCTTGACCAACTCACAGTTGCCCTTCTTTTCAGCAGCTGCCACCGTGTTCTCTGCATCTCGGAGCCTCTGGGGAGCAACAAGAATTTCCAAGGAGGGATGCATGACGACTATGTCAAAACCCAGGAAAGTTGTCCTGGAACACCTTCCTTTGGCATGCCAAGAGTGAATTCAGGAGGCAGGAGAGCGGCAGGCACCGTCCTGCAGCAGCCTGCGAGCTTCGCACACAAGCCGGCTTCTTCGCGGCTTCGTTCTTCGCCTCTTGCAAGCTACCGCGATCTCCAGCTGCCGGAGGCGAAGAAGCGGCTACTTCGCGCAGAGATGACTGGAGCGGCAGCGGTGCGCTCCGGAGCGCCGCTTTTGCCGAAAGACGCCGGGAAGCGGCACTTGCTTTCGGCCAGCTGCGGAGCTGCGTATTCTGCCTCTCTAGTCGCCTACATCTTAGCGAAAAGCTTTTCCGCTCCAGTTCTCAAGGAGAAAGTGTACCAGCACTGCTCACTTAGCCCGACCTTGCCAGGAAATGGGATTTGCTGCACATTCCAAGGACACTGCATTTTCCTGGGCAAGCTGCAACCTGCTGGCAGGTGGCCGTGCTCTCTGCCCACTCCTGCCCAGTTCTTGGTAGTAGCGGGCACCTTGCAGCCTGGCGAAGGCAAGAAACCTGGAGAGCTGTCACAGAGCAGAAGGGCAGCTGAGATGCTGAAAAGCAGCAAAGCTGAACAGCCTGCCTCAGCTTCAGCAGTGTGTAATTGACTGAAGGCGAAAACCAAGCAGCAGATCAGAGGGCTTCTGTGCGCACGGAAGGCAATTGCAAGAATCCAGCAGCTGCTTCTTGCCAAGCACAGTCAGCTGCCTAGGTTCTTGCTTCTTGACCAACTCACAGTTGCCCTTCTTTTCAGCAGCTGCCACCGTGTTCTCTGCATCTCGGAGCCTCTGGGGAGCAACAAGAATTTCCAAGGAGGGATGCATGACGACTATGTCAAAACCCAGGAAAGTTGTCCTGGAACACCTTCCTTTGGCATGCCAAGAGTGAATTCAGGAGGCAGGAGAGCGGCAGGCACCGTCCTGCAGCAGCCTGCGAGCTTCGCACACAAGCCGGCTTCTTCGCGGCTTCGTTCTTCGCCTCTTGCAAGCTACCGCGATCTCCAGCTGCCGGAGGCGAAGAAGCGGCTACTTCGCGCAGAGATGACTGGAGCGGCAGCGGTGCGCTCCGGAGCGCCGCTTTTGCCGAAAGACGCCGGGAAGCGGCACTTGCTTTCGGCCAGCTGCGGAGCTGCGTATTCTGCCTCTCTAGTCGCCTACATCTTAGCGAAAAGCTTTTCCGCTCCAGTTCTCAAGGAGAAAGTGTACCAGCACTGCTCACTTAGCCCGACCTTGCCAGGAAATGGGATTTGCTGCACATTCCAAGGACACTGCATTTTCCTGGGCAAGCTGCAACCTGCTGGCAGGTGGCCGTGCTCTCTGCCCACTCCTGCCCAGTTCTTGGTAGTAGCGGGCACGTTGCAGCCTGGCGAAGGCAAGAAACCTGGAGAGCTGTCACAGAGCAGAAGGGCAGCTGAGATGCTGAAAAGCAGCAAAGCTGAACAGCCTGCCTCAGCTTCAGCAGTGTGTAATTGACTGAAGGCGAAAAACCAAGCAGCAGATCAGAGGGCTTCTGTGCGCACGGAAGGCAATTGCAAGAATCCAGCAACTGCTTCTTGCCAAGCACAGTCAGCTGCCTAGGTTCTTGCTTCTTGACCAACTCACAGTTGCCCTTCTTTTCAGCAGCTGCCACCGTGTTCTCTGCATCTCGGAGCCTCTGGGGAGCAACAAGAATTTCCAAGGAGGGATGCATGACGACTATGTCAAAACCCAGGAAAGTTGTCCTGGAACACCTTCCTTTGGCATGCCAAGAGTGAATTCAACAGGCAGGAGAGCGGCAGGCACCGTCCTGCTGCAGCCTGCGAGCTTCGCACACAAGCCGGCTTCTTCGCGGCTTCGTTCTTCGCCTCTTGCAAGCTACCGCGATCTCCAGCTGCCGGAGGCGAAGAAGCGGCTACTTCGCGCAGAGATGACTGGAGCGGCAGCGGTGCGCTCCGGAGCGCCGCTTTTGCCGAAAGACGCCGGGAAGCGGCACTTGCTTTCGGCCAGCTGCGGAGCTGCGTATTCTGCCTCTCTAGTCGCCTACATCTTAGCGAAAATCTTTTCCGCTCCAGTTCTCAAGGAGAAAGTGTACCAGCACTGCTCACTTAGCCCGACCTTGCCAGGAAATTGGATTTGCTGCACATTCCAAGGACACTGCATTTTCCTGGGCAAGCTGCAACCTGCTGGCAGGTGGCCGTGCTCTCTGCCCACTCCTGCCCAGTTCTTGGTACTAGCGGGCACGTTGCAGCCTGGCGAAGGCAAGAAACCTCGAGAGCTGTCACAGAGCAGAAGGGCAGCTGAGATGCTGAAAAGCAGCAAAGCTGAACAGCCTGCCTCAGCTTCAGCAGTGTGTAATTGACTGAAGGCGAAAAACCAAGCAGCAGATCAGAGGGTTTCTGTGCGCACGGAAGGCAATTGCAAGAATCCAGCAGCTGCTTCTTGCCAAGCGCAGACAGCTGCCTAGGTTCTTGTTCTTGACCAACTCACAGTTGCCCTTCTTTTCAGCAGCTGCCACCGTGTTCTCTGCATCTCGGAGCCTCTGGGGAGCAACAAGTATTTCCAAGGTGGGATGCATGACGACTATGTCAAAACCCAGGAAAGTTGTCCTGGAACACCTTCCATTTGCATGCCAAGAGTGAATTCAACAGGCAGGAGAGCGGCAGCCACCGTCCTGCAGCTGTCTGCGAGCTTCGCACACAAGCCGGCTTCTTCGCGGCTTCGTTCTTCGCCTCTTGCAAGCTACCGCGGTCTCCGGCTGCCGGAGGCGAAGAAGCGGCTACTTCGCGCACAGATGACTGGAGCGGCAGCGGTGCGCTCCGGAGCGCCGCTTTTGCCGAAAGACGCCGGGAAGCGGCACTTGCTTTCGGCCAGCTGCGGAGCTGCGTATTCTGCCTCTCTAGTCGCCTACATCTTAGTGAAAAGCTTTTCCGCTCCTGTTCTCAAGGAGAAAGTGTACCAGCACTGCTCACTTAGCCCGACCTTGCCAGGAAATGGGATTTGCTGCACATTCCAAGGACACTGCATTTTCCTGGGCAAGCTGCAACCTGCTGGCAGGTGGCCGTGCTCTCTGCCCACTCCTGCCCAGTTCTTGGTAGTAGCGGGCACCTTGCAGCCTGGCGAAGGCAAGAAACCTGGAGAGCTGTCACAGAGCAGAAGGGCAGCTGAGATGCTGAAAAGCAGCAAAGCTGAACAGCCTGCCTCAGCTTCAGCAGTGTGTAATTGACTGAAGGCGAAAACCAAGCAGCAGATCAGAGGGCTTCTGTGCGCACGGAAGGCAATTGCAAGAATCCAGCAGCTGCTTCTTGCCAAGCACAGTCAGCTGCCTAGGTTCTTGCTTCTTGACCAACTCACAGTTGCCCTTCTTTTCAGCAGCTGCCACCGTGTTCTCTGCATCTCGGAGCCTCTGGGGAGCAACAAGAATTTCCAAGGAGGGATGCATGACGACTATGTCAAAACCCAGGAAAGTTGTCCTGGAACACCTTCCTTTGGCATGCCAAGAGTGAATTCAGGAGGCAGGAGAGCGGCAGGCACCGTCCTGCAGCAGCCTGCGAGCTTCGCACACAAGCCGGCTTCTTCGCGGCTTCGTTCTTCGCCTCTTGCAAGCTACCGCGATCTCCAGCTGCCGGAGGCGAAGAAGCGGCTACTTCGCGCAGAGATGACTGGAGCGGCAGCGGTGCGCTCCGGAGCGCCGCTTTTGCCGAAAGACGCCGGGAAGCGGCACTTGCTTTCGGCCAGCTGCGGAGCTGCGTATTCTGCCTCTCTAGTCGCCTACATCTTAGCGAAAAGCTTTTCCGCTCCAGTTCTCAAGGAGAAAGTGTACCAGCACTGCTCACTTAGCCCGACCTTGCCAGGAAATGGGATTTGCTGCACATTCCAAGGACACTGCATTTTCCTGGGCAAGCTGCAACCTGCTGGCAGGTGGCCGTGCTCTCTGCCCACTCCTGCCCAGTTCTTGGTAGTAGCGGGCACCTTGCAGCCTGGCGAAGGCAAGAAACCTGGAGAGCTGTCACAGAGCAGAAGGGCAGCTGAGATGCTGAAAAGCAGCAAAGCTGAACAGCCTGCCTCAGCTTCAGCAGTGTGTAATTGACTGAAGGCGAAAAACCAAGCAGCAGATCAGAGGGCTTCTGTGCGCACGGAAGGCAATTGCAAGAATCCAGCAACTGCTTCTTGCCAAGCACAGTCAGCTGCCTAGGTTCTTGCTTCTTGACCAACTCACAGTTGCCCTTCTTTTCAGCAGCTGCCACCGTGTTCTCTGCATCTCGGAGCCTCTGGGGAGCAACAAGAATTTCCAAGGAGGGATGCATGACGACTATGTCAAAACCCAGGAAAGTTGTCCTGGAACACCTTCCTTTGGCATGCCAAGAGTGAATTCAACAGGCAGGAGAGCGGCAGGCACCGTCCTGCTGCAGCCTGCGAGCTTCGCACACAAGCCGGCTTCTTCGCGGCTTCGTTCTTCGCCTCTTGCAAGCTACCGCGATCTCCAGCTGCCGGAGGCCAAGAACCGGCTACTTCGCGCAGAGATGACTGGAGCGGCAGCGGTGCGCTCCGGAGCGCCGCTTTTGCCGAAAGACGCCGGGAAGCGGCACTTGCTTTCGGCCAGCTGCGGAGCTGCGTATTCTGCCTCTCTAGTCGCCTACATCTTAGCGAAAATCTTTTCCGCTCCAGTTCTCAAGGAGAAAGTGTACCAGCACTGCTCACTTAGCCCGACCTTGCCAGGAAATGGGATTTGCTGCACATTCCAAGGACACTGCATTTTCCTGGGCAAGCTGCAACCTGCTGGCAGGTGGCCGTGCTCTCTGCCCACTCCTGCCCAGTTCTTGGTACTAGCGGGCACGTTGCAGCCTGGCGAAGGCAAGAAACCTGGAGAGCTGTCACAGAGCAGAAGGGCAGCTGAGATGCTGAAAAGCAGCAAAGCTGAACAGCCTGCCTCAGCTTCAGCAGTGTGTAATTGACTGAAGGCGAAAAACCAAGCAGCAGATCAGAGGGTTTCTGTGCGCACGGAAGGCAATTGCAAGAATCCAGCAGCTGCTTCTTGCCAAGCGCAGACAGCTGCCTAGGTTCTTGTTCTTGACCAACTCACAGTTGCCCTTCTTTTCAGCAGCTGCCACCGTGTTCTCTGCATCTCGGAGCCTCTGGGGAGCAACAAGTATTTCCAAGGTGGGATGCATGACGACTATGTCAAAACCCAGGAAAGTTGTCCTGGAACACCTTCCATTTGCATGCCAAGAGTGAATTCAACAGGCAGGAGAGCGGCAGCCACCGTCCTGCAGCTGTCTGCGAGCTTCGCACACAAGCCGGCTTCTTCGCGGCTTCGTTCTTCGCCTCTTGCAAGCTACCGCGGTCTCCGGCTGCCGGAGGCGAAGAAGCGGCTACTTCGCGCACAGATGACTGGAGCGGCAGCGGTGCGCTCCGGAGCGCCGCTTTTGCCGAAAGACGCCGGGAAGCGGCACTTGCTTTCGGCCAGCTGCGGAGCTGCGTATTCTGCCTCTCTAGTCGCCTACATCTTAGTGAAAAGCTTTTCCGCTCCTGTTCTCAAGGAGAAAGTGTACCAGCACTGCTCACTTAGCCCGACCTTGCCAGGAAATTGGATTTGCTGCACATTCCAAGGACACTGCATTTTCCTGGGCAAGCTGCAACCTGCTGGCAGGTGGCCGTGCTCTCTGCCCACTCCTGCCCACTTCTTGGTAGTAGCGGGCACGTTGCAGCCTGGCGAAGGCAAGAAACCTGGAGAGCTGTCACAGAGCAGAAGGGCAGCTGAGATGCTGAAAAGCAGCAAAGCTGAACAGCCTGCCTCAGCTTCAGCAGTGTGTAATTGACTGAAGGCGAAAAACCAAGCAGCAGATCAGAGGGCTTCTGTGCGCACGGAAGGCGATTGCAAGAATCCAGCAGCTGCTTCTTGCCAAGCACAGTCAGCTGCCTAGGTTCTTGCTTCTTGACCAACTCACAGTTGCCCTTCTTTTCAGCAGCTGCCACCGTGTTCTCTGCATCTCGGAGCCTCTGGGGAGCAACAAGAATTTCCAAGGAGGGATGCATGACGACTATGTCAAAACCCAGGAAAGTTGTCCTGGAACACCTTCCATTTGCATGCCAAGAGTGAATTCAACAGGCAGGAGAGCGGCAGGCACCGTCCTGCAGCAGCCTGCGAGCTTCGCACACAAGCCGGCTTCTTCGCGGCTTCGTTCTTCGCCTCTTGCAAGCTACCGCGGTCTCCGGCTGCCGGAGGCGAAGAAGCGGCTACTTCGCGCACAGATGACTGGAGCGGCAGCGGTGCGCTCCGGAGCGCCGCTTTTGCCGAAAGACGCCGGGAAGCGGCACTTGCTTTCGGCCAGCTGCGGAGCTGCGTATTCTGCCTCTCTAGTCGCCTACATCTTAGCGAAAAGCTTTCCCGCACCAGTTCTCAAGGAGAAAGTGTACCAGCACTGCTCACTTAGACCGACCTTGCCAGGAAATGGGATTTGCTGCACATTCCAAGGACACTGCATTTTCCTGGGCAAGCTGCAACCTGCTGGCAGGTGGCCGTGCTCTCTGCCCACTCCTGCCCACTTCTTGGTAGTAGCGGGCACCTTGCAGCCTGGCGAAGGCAAGAAACCTCGAGAGCTGTCACAGAGCAGAAGGGCCGCTGAGATGCTGAAAAGCAGCAAAGCTGAACAGCCTGCCTCAGCTTCAGCAGTGTGTAATTGACTGAAGGCGAAAAACCAAGCAGCAGATCAGAGGGCTTCTGTGCGCACGGAAGGCGATTGCAAGTATCCAGCAGCTGCTTCTTGCCAAGCACAGTCAGCTGCCTAGGTTCTTGCTTCTTGACCAACTCACAGTTGCCCTTCTTTTCAGCAGCTGCCACCGTGTTCTCTGCATCTCGGAGCCTCTGGGGAGCAACAAGAATTTCCAAGGTGGGATGCATGACGACTATGTCAAAACCCAGGAAAGTTGTCCTGGAACACCTTCCTTTGGCATGCCAAGAGTGAATTCAACAGGCAGGAGAGCGGCAGGCACCGTCCTGCAGCAGCCTGCGAGCTTCGCACACAAGCCGGCTTCTTCGCGGCTTCGTTCTTCGCCTCTTGCAAGCTACCGCGGTCTCCGGCTGCCGGAGGCGAAGAAGCGGCTACTTCGCGCAGAGATGACTGGAGCGGCAGCGGTGCGCTCCGGAGCGCCGCTTTTGCCGAAAGACGCCGGGAAGCGGCACTTGCTTTCGGCCAGCTGCGGAGCTGCGTATTCTGCCTCTCTAGTCGCCTACATCTTAGTGAAAAGCTTTTCCGCTCCTGTTCTCAAGGAGAAAGTGTACCAGCACTGCTCACTTAGCCCGACCTTGCCAGGAAATGGGATTTGCTGCACATTCCAAGGACACTGCATTTTCCTGGGCAAGCTGCAACCTGCTGGCAGGTGGCCGTGCTCTCTGCCCACTCCTGCCCACTTCTTGGTAGTAGCGGGCACCTTGCAGCCTGGCGAAGGCAAGAAACCTGGAGAGCTGTCACAGAGCAGAAGGGCAGCTGAGATGCTGAAAAGCAGCAAAACTGAACAGCCTGCCTCAGCTTCAGCAGTGTGTAATTGACTGAAGGCGAAAAACCAAGCAGCAGATCAGAGGGCTTCTGTGCGCACGGAAGGCAATTGCAAGAATCCAGCAGCTGCTTCTTGCCAAGCACAGTCAGCTGCCTAGGTTCTTGCTTCTTGACCAACTCACAGTTGCCCTTCTTTTCAGCAGCTGCCACCGTGTTCTCTGCATCTCGGAGCCTCTGGGGAGCAACAAGAATTTCCAAGGAGGGATGCATGACGACTATGTCAAAACCCAGGAAAGTTGTCCTGGAACACTTTCCTTTGGCATGCCAAGAGTGAATTCAGGAGGCAGGAGAGCGGCAGGCACCGTCCTGCAGCAGCCTGCGAGCTTCGCACACAAGCCGGCTTCTTCGCGGCTTCGTTCTTCGCCTCTTGCAAGCTACCGCGATCTCCAGCTGCCGGAGGCGAAGAAGCGGCTACTTCGCGCAGAGATGACTGGAGCGGCAGCGGTGCGCTCCGGAGCGCCGCTTTTGCCGAAAGACGCCGGGAAGCGGCACTTGCTTTCGGCCAGCTGCGGAGCTGCGTATTCTGCCTCTCTAGTCGCCTACATCTTAGCGAAAAGCTTTTCCGCTCCAGTTCTCAAGGAGAAAGTGTACCAGCACTGCTCACTTAGCCCGACCTTGCCAGGAAATGGGATTTGCTGCACATTCCAAGGACACTGCATTTTCCTGGGCAAGCTGCAACCTGCTGGCAGGTGGCCGTGCTCTCTGCCCACTCCTGCCCACTTCTTGGTAGTAGCGGGCACGTTGCAGCCTGGCGAAGGCAAGAAACCTGGAGAGCTGTCACAGAGCAGAAGGGCAGCTGAGATGCTGAAAAGCAGCAAAGCTGAACAGCCTGCCTCAGCTTCAGCAGTGTGTAATTGACTGAAGGCGAAAAACCAAGCAGCAGATCAGAGGGCTTCTGTGCGCACGGAAGGCAATTGCAAGAATCCAGCAGCTGCTTCTTGCCAAGCACAGTCAGCTGCCTAGGTTCTTGCTTCTTGACCAACTCACAGTTGCCCTTCTTTTCAGCAGCTGCCACCGTGTTCTCTGCATCTCGGAGCCTCTGGGGAGCAACAAGAATTTCCAAGGAGGGATGCATGACGACTATGTCAAAACCCAGGAAAGTTGTCCTGGAACACCTTCCTTTGGCATGCCAAGAGTGAATTCAACAGGCAGGAGAGCGGCAGGCACCGTCCTGCTGCAGCCTGCGAGCTTCGCACACAAGCCGGCTTCTTCGCGGCTTCGTTCTTCGCCTCTTGCAAGCTACCGCGATCTCCAGCTGCCGGAGGCCAAGAACCGGCTACTTCGCGCAGAGATGACTGGAGCGGCAGCGGTGCGCTCCGGAGCGCCGCTTTTGCCGAAAGACGCCGGGAAGCGGCACTTGCTTTCGGCCAGCTGCGGAGCTGCGTATTCTGCCTCTCTAGTCGCCTACATCTTAGCGAAAAGCTTTTCCGCTCCAGTTCTCAAGGAGAAAGTGTACCAGCACTGCTCACTTAGCCCGACCTTGCCAGGAAATTGGATTTGCTGCACATTCCAAGGACACTGCATTTTCCTGGGCAAGCTGCAACCTGCTGGCAGGTGGCCGTGCTCTCTGCCCACTCCTGCGCAGTTCTTGGTACTAGCGGGCACGTTGCAGCCTGGCGAAGGCAAGAAACCTGGAGAGCTGTCACAGAGCAGAAGGGCAGCTGAGATGCTGAAAAGCAGCAAAGCTGAACAGCCTGCCTCAGCTTCAGCAGTGTGTAATTGACTGAAGGGCAAAAACGAAGCAGCACATCAGAGGGCTTCTGTGCGCACGGAAGGCGATTGCAAGAATCCAGCAGCTGCTTCTTGCCAAGCACAGTCAGCTGCCTATGTTCTTGCTTCTTGACCAACTCACAGTTGCCCTTCTTTTCAGCAGCTGCCACCGTGTTCTCTGCATCTCGGAGCCTCTGGGGAGCAACAAGAATTTCCAAGGAGGGATGCATGACGACTATGTCAAAACCCAGGAAAGTTGTCCTGGAACACCTTCCTTTGGCATGCCAAGAGTGAATTCAACAGGCAGGAGAGCGGCAGGCACCGTCCTGCAGCAGCCTGCGAGCTTCGCACACAAGCCGGCTTCTTCGCGGCTTCGTTCTTCGCCTCTTGCAAGCTACCGCGATCTCCAGCTGCCGGAGGCGAAGAAGCGGCTACTTCGCGCAGAGATGACTGGAGCGGCAGCGGTGCGCTCCGGAGCGCCGCTTTTGCCGAAAGACGCCGGGAAGCGGCACTTGCTTTCGGCCAGCTGCGGAGCTGCGTATTCTGCCTCTCTAGTCGCCTACATCTTAGCGAAAATCTTTTCCGCTCCAGTTCTCAAGGAGAAAGTGTACCAGCACTGCTCACTTAGCCCGACCTTGCCAGGAAATTGGATTTGCTGCACATTCCAAGGACACTGCATTTTCCTGGGCAAGCTGCAACCTGCTGGCAGGTGGCCGTGCTCTCTGCCCACTCCTGCCCAGTTCTTGGTAGTAGCGGGCACGTTGCAGCCTGGCGAAGGCAAGAAACCTGGAGAGCTGTCACAGAGCAGAAGGGCAGCTGAGATGCTGAAAAGCAGCAAAGCTGAACAGCCTGCCTCAGCTTCAGCAGTGTGTAATTGACTGAAGGCGAAAACCAAGCAGCAGATCAGAGGGCTTCTGTGCGCACGGAAGGCAATTGCAAGAATCCAGCAGCTGCTTCTTGCCAAGCACAGTCAGCTGCCTAGGTTCTTGCTTCTTGACCAACTCACAGTTGCCCTTCTTTTCAGCAGCTGCCACCGTGTTCTCTGCATCTCGGAGCCTCTGGGGAGCAACAAGAATTTCCAAGGAGGGATGCATGACGACTATGTCAAAACCCAGGAAAGTTGTCCTGGAACACCTTCCTTTGGCATGCCAAGAGTGAATTCAGGAGGCAGGAGAGCGGCAGGCGCCGTCCTGCAGCAGCCTGCGAGCTTCGCACACAAGCCGGCTTCTTCGCGGCTTCGTTCTTCGCCTCTTGCAAGCTACCGCGATCTCCAGCTGCCGGAGGCGAAGAAGCGGCTACTTCGCGCAGAGATGACTGGAGCGGCAGCGGTGCGCTCCGGAGCGCCGCTTTTGCCGAAAGACGCCGGGAAGCGGCACTTGCTTTCGGCCAGCTGCGGAGCTGCGTATTCTGCCTCTCTAGTCGCCTACATCTTAGCGAAAAGCTTTTCCGCTCCAGTTCTCAAGGAGAAAGTGTACCAGCACTGCTCACTTAGCCCGACCTTGCCAGGAAATGGGATTTGCTGCACATTCCAAGGACACTGCATTTTCCTGGGCAAGCTGCAACCTGCTGGCAGGTGGCCGTGCTCTCTGCCCACTCCTGCGCAGTTCTTGGTACTAGCGGGCACGTTGCAGCCTGGCGAAGGCAAGAAACCTGGAGAGCTGTCACAGAGCAGAAGGGCAGCTGAGATGCTGAAAAGCAGCAAAGCTGAACAGCCTGCCTCAGCTTCAGCAGTGTGTAATTGACTGAAGGCGAAAAACCAAGCAGCAGATCAGAGGGCTTCTGTGCGCACGGAAGGCAATTGCAAGAATCCAGCAGCTGCTTCTTGCCAAGCACAGTCAGCTGCCTAGGTTCTTGCTTCTTGACCAACTCACAGTTGCCCTTCTTTTCAGCAGCTGCCACCGTGTTCTCTGCATCTCGGAGCCTCTGGGGAGCAACAAGAATTTCCAAGGAGGGATGCATGACGACTATGTCAAAACCCAGGAAAGTTGTCCTGGAACACCTTCCTTTGGCATGCCAAGAGTGAATTCAACAGGCAGGAGAGCGGCAGGCACCTTCCTGCTGCAGCCTGCGAGCTTCGCACACAAGCCGGCTTCTTCGCGGCTTCGTTCTTCGCCTCTTGCAAGCTACCGCGATCTCCAGCTGCCGGAGGCCAAGAACCGGCTACTTCGCGCAGAGATGACTGGAGCTGCAGCGGTGCGCTCCGGAGCGCCGCTTTTGCCGAAAGACGCCGGGAAGCGGCACTTGCTTTCGGCCAGCTGCGGAGCTGCGTATTCTGCCTCTCTAGTCGCCTACATCTTAGCGAAAAGCTTTTCCGCTCCAGTTCTCAAGGAGAAAGTGTACCAGCACTGCTCACTTAGCCCGACCTTGCCAGGAAATTGGATTTGCTGCACATTCCAAGGACACTGCATTTTCCTGGGCAAGCTGCAACCTGCTGGCAGGTGGCCGTGCTCTCTGCCCACTCCTGCCCAGTTCTTGGTACTAGCGGGCACGTTGCAGCCTGGCGAAGGCAAGAAACCTGGAGAGCTGTCACAGAGCAGAAGGGCAGCTGAGATGCTGAAAAGCAGCAAAGCTGAACAGCCTGCCTCAGCTTCAGCAGTGTGTAATTGACTGAAGGCGAAAAACCAAGCAGCAGATCAGAGGGCTTCTGTGCGCACGGAAGGCAATTGCAAGAATCCAGCAGCTGCTTCTTGCCAAGCGCAGACAGCTGCCTAGGTTCTTGTTCTTGACCAACTCACAGTTGCCCTTCTTTTCAGCAGCTGCCACCGTGTTCTCTGCATCTCGGAGCCTCTGGGGAGCAACAAGTATTTCCAAGGTGGGATGCATGACGACTATGTCAAAACCCAGGAAAGTTGTCCTGGAACACCTTCCATTTGCATGCCAAGAGTGAATTCAACAGGCAGGAGAGCGGCAGCCACCGTCCTGCAGCTGTCTGCGAGCTTCGCACACAAGCCGGCTTCTTCGCGGCTTTGTTCTTCGCCTCTTGCAAGCTACCGCGATCTCCGGCTGCCGGAGGCGAAGACGCGGCTACTTCGCGCACAGTTCACTGGAGCGGCAGCGGTGCGCTCCGAAGCGCCGCTTTTGCCGAAAGACGCCGGGAAGCGGCACTTGCTTTCGGCCAGCTGCGGAGCTGCGTATTCTGCCTCTCTAGTCGCCTACATCTTAGCGAAAAGCTTTTCCGCTCCAGTTCTCAAGGAGAAAGTGTACCAGCACTGCTCACTTAGCCCGACCTTGCCAGGAAATTGGATTTGCTGCACATTCCAAGGACACTGCATTTTCCTGGGCAAGCTGCAACCTGCTGGCAGGTGGCCGTGCTCTCTGCCCACTCCTGCCCAGTTCTTGGTAGTAGCGGGCACCTTGCAGCCTGGCGAAGGCAAGAAACCTGGAGAGCTGTCACAGAGCAGAAGGGCAGCTGAGATGCTGAAAAGCAGCAAAGCTGAACAGCCTGCCTCAGCTTCAGCAGTGTGTAATTGACTGAAGGCGAAAACCAAGCAGCAGATCAGAGGGCTTCTGTGCGCACGGAAGGCAATTGCAAGAATCCAGCAGCTGCTTCTTGCCAAGCACAGTCAGCTGCCTAGGTTCTTGCTTCTTGACCAACTCACAGTTGCCCTTCTTTTCAGCAGCTGCCACCGTGTTCTCTGCATCTCGGAGCCTCTGGGGAGCAACAAGAATTTCCAAGGAGGGATGCATGACGACTATGTCAAAACCCAGGAAAGTTGTCCTGGAACACCTTCCATTTGCATGCCAAGAGTGAATTCAAGAGGCAGGAGAGCGGCAGCCACCGTCCTGCAGCTGTCTGCGAGCTTTGCACACAAGCCGGCTTCTTCGCGGCTTCGTTCTTCGCCTCTTGCAAGCTACCGCGATCTCCGGCTGCCGGGGGCCAAGAAGCGGCTACTTCGCGCACAGATGACTGGAGCGGCAGTGGTGCGCTCCAGAGCGCCGCTTTTGCCGAAAGACGCCGGGAAGCGGCACTTGCTTTCGGCCAGCTGCGGAGCCGCGTATTCTGCCTCTCTAGTCGCCTACATCTTAGCGAAAAGCTTTCCCGCACCAGTTCTCAAGGAGAAAGTGTACCAGCACTGCTCACTTAGCCCGACCTTGCCAGGAAATGGGATTTGCTGCACATTCCAAGGACACTGCATTTTCCTGGGCAAGCTGCAACCTGCTGGCAGGTGGCCGTGCTCTCTGCCCACTCCTGCCCAGTTCTTGGTAGTAGCGGGCACCTTGCAGCCTGGCGAAGGCAAGAAACCTGGAGAGCTGTCACAGAGCAGAAGGGCAGCTGAGATGCTGAAAAGCAGCAAAGCTGAACAGCCTGCCTCAGCTTCAGCAGTGTGTAATTGACTGAAGGCGAAAAACCAAGCAGCAGATCAGAGGGCTTCTGTGCGCACGGAAGGCAATTGCAAGAATCCAGCAGCTGCTTCTTGCCAAGCACAGTCAGCTGCCTAGGTTCTTGCTTCTTGACCAACTCACAGTTGCCCTTCTTTTCAGCAGCTGCCACCGTGTTCTCTGCATCTCGGAGCCTCTGGGGAGCAACAAGAATTTCCAAGGTGGGATGCATGACGACTATGTCAAAACCCAGGAAAGTTGTCCTGGAACACCTTCCTTTGGCATGCCAAGAGTGAATTCAACAGGCAGGAGAGCGGCAGCCACCGTCCTGCAGCAGCCTGCGAGCTTCGCACACCAGCCGGCTTCTTCGCGGCTTCGTTCTTCGCCTCTTGCAAGCTACCGCGGTCTCCGGCTGCCGGAGGCGAAGAAGCGGCTACTTCGCGCAGAGATGACTGGAGCGGCAGCGGTGCGCTCCGGAGCGCCGCTTTTGCCGAAAGACGCCGGGAAGCGGCACTTGCTTTCGGCCAGCTGCGGAGCTGCGTATTCTGCCTCTCTAGTCGCCTACATCTTAGTGAAAAGCTTTTCCGCTCCTGTTCTCAAGGAGAAAGTGTACCAGCACTGCTCACTTAGCCCGACCTTGCCAGGAAATTGGATTTGCTGCACATTCCAAGGACACTGCATTTTCCTGGGCAAGCTGCAACCTGCTGGCAGGTGGCCGTGCTCTCTGCCCACTCCTGCCCACTTCTTGGTAGTAGCGGGCACGTTGCAGCCTGGCGAAGGCAAGAAACCTCGAGAGCTGTCACAGAGCAGAAGGGCCGCTGAGATGCTGAAAAGCAGCAAAGCTGAACAGCCTGCCTCAGCTTCAGCAGTGTGTAATTGACTGAAGGGCAAAAACGAAGCAGCACATCAGAGGGCTTCTGTGCGCACGGAAGGCGATTGCAAGAATCCAGCAGCTGCTTCTTGCCAAGCACAGTCAGCTGCCTAGGTTCTTGCTTCTTGACCAACTCACAGTTGCCCTTCTTTTCAGCAGCTGCCACCGTGTTCTCTGCATCTCAGAGCCTCTGGGGAGCAACAAGAATTTCCAAGGTGGGATGCATGACGACTATGTCAAAACCCAGGAAAGTTGTCCTGGAACACCTTCCTTTGGCATGCCAAGAGTGAATTCAGGAGGCAGGAGAGCGGCAGGCACCGTCCTGCAGCAGCCTGCGAGCTTCGCACACAAGCCGGCTTCTTCGCGGCTTCGTTCTTCGCCTCTTGCAAGCTACCGCGATCTCCAGCTGCCGGAGGCGAAGAAGCGGCTACTTCGCGCACAGATCACTGGAGCGGCAGCGGTGCGCTCCGGAGCGCCGCTTTTGCCGAAAGACGCCGGGAAGCGGCACTTGCTTTCGGCCAGCTGCGGAGCTGCGTATTCTGCCTCTCTAGTCGCCTACATCTTAGCGAAAAGCTTTTCCGCTCCAGTTCTCAAGGAGAAAGTGTACCAGCACTGCTCACTTAGCTCGACCTTGCCAGGAAATGGGATTTGCTGCACATTCCAAGGACACTGCATTTTCCTGGGCAAGCTGCAACCTGCTGGCAGATGGCCGTGCTCTCTGCCCACTCCTGCCCAGTTCTTGGTAGTAGCCGCCACGTTGCAGCCTGGCGAAGGCAAGAAACCTGGAGAGCTGTCACAGAGCAGAAGGGCCGCTGAGATGCTGAAAAGCAGCAAAGCTGAACAGCCTGCCTCAACTTCAGCAGTGTGTAATTGACTGAAGGCGAAAAACCAAGCAGCAGATCAGAGGGCTTCTGTGCGCACGGAAGGCAATTGCAAGAATCCAGCAGCTGCTTCTTGCCAAGCACAGTCAGCTGCCTAGGTTCTTGCTTCTTGACCAACTCACAGTTGCCCTTCTTTTCAGCAGCTGCCACCGTGTTCTCTGCATCTCGGAGCCTCTGGGGAGCAACAAGAATTTCCAAGGAGGGATGCATGACGACTATGTCAAAACCCAGGAAAGTTGTCCTGGAACACCTTCCTTTGGCATGCCAAGAGTGAATTCAACAGGCAGGAGAGCGGCAGGCACCGTCCTGCTGCAGCCTGCGAGCTTCGCACACAAGCCGGCTTCTTCGCGGCTTCGTTCTTCGCCTCTTGCAAGCTACCGCGATCTCCAGCTGCCGGAGGCGAAGAAGCGGCTACTTCGCGCAGAGATGACTGGAGCGGCAGCGGTGCGCTCCGGAGCGCCGCTTTTGCCGAAAGACGCCGGGAAGCGGCACTTGCTTTCGGCCAGCTGCGGAGCTGCGTATTCTGCCTCTCTAGTCGCCTACATCTTAGCGAAAAGCTTTTCCGCTCCAGTTCTCAAGGAGAAAGTGTACCAGCACTGCTCACTTAGCCCGACCTTGCCAGGAAATGGGATTTGCTGCACATTCCAAGGACACTGCATTTTCCTGGGCAAGCTGCAACCTGCTGGCAGGTGGCCGTGCTCTCTGCCCACTCCTGCCCAGTTCTTGGTACTAGCGGGCACGTTGCAGCCTGGCGAAGGCAAGAAACCTGGAGAGCTGTCACAGAGCAGAAGGGCAGCTGAGATGCTGAAAAGCAGCAAAGCTGAACAGCCTGCCTCAGCTTCAGCAGTGTGTAATTGACTGAAGGCGAAAAACCAAGCAGCAGATCAGAGGGTTTCTGTGCGCACGGAAGGCAATTGCAAGAATCCAGCAGCTGCTTCTTGCCAAGCGCAGACAGCTGCCTAGGTTCTTGCTTCTTGACCAACTCACAGTTGCCCTTCTTTTCAGCAGCTGCCACCGTGTTCTCTGCATCTCGGAGCCTCTGGGGAGCAACAAGAATTTCCAAGGTGGGATGCATGACGACTATGTCAAAACCCAGGAAAGTTGTCCTGGAACACCTTCCATTTGCATGCCAAGAGTGAATTCAAGAGGCAGGAGAGCGGCAGCCACCGTCCTGCAGCTGTCTGCGAGCTTTGCACACAAGCCGGCTTCTTCGCGGCTTCGTTCTTCGCCTCTTGCAAGCTACCGCGATCTCCGGCTGCCGGGGGCCAAGAAGCGGCTACTTCGCGCACAGATGACTGGAGCGGCAGCGGTGCGCTCCGGAGCGCCGCTTTTGCCGAAAGACGCCGGGAAGCGGCACTTGCTTTCGGCCAGCTGCGGAGCTGCGTATTCTGCCTCTCTAGTCGCCTACATCTTAGCGAAAAGCTTTCCCGCACCAGTTCTCAAGGAGAAAGTGTACCAGCACTGCTCACTTAGACCGACCTTGCCAGGAAATGGGATTTGCTGCACATTCCAAGGACACTGCATTTTCCTGGGCAAGCTGCAACCTGCTGGCAGGTGGCCGTGCTCTCTGCCCACTCCTGCCCAGTTCTTGGTAGTAGCGGGCACGTTGCAGCCTGGCGAAGGCAAGAAACCTGGAGAGCTGTCACAGAGGAGAAGGGCAGATGAGATGCTGAAAAGCAGCAAAGCTGAACAGCCTGCCTCAGCTTCAGCAGTGTGTAATTGACTGAAGGCGAAAAACCAAGCAGCAGATCAGAGGGCTTCTGTGCGCACGGAAGGCAATTGCAAGAATCCAGCAGCTGCTTCTTGCCAAGCACAGTCAGCTGCCTAGGTTCTTGGTTTTTGACCAACTCACAGTTGCCCTTCTTTTCAGCAGCTGCCACCGTGTTCTCTGCATCTCGGAGCCTCTGGGGAGCAACAAGAATTTCCAAGGTGGGATGCATGACGACTATGTCAAAACCCAGGAAAGTTGTCCTGGAACACCTTCCTTTGGCATGCCAAGAGTGAATTCAGGAGGCAGGAGAGCGGCAGGCACCGTCCTGCAGCAGCCTGCGAGCTTCGCACACCAGCCGGCTTCTTCGCGGCTTCGTTCTTCGCCTCTTGCAAGCTACCGCGGTCTCCGGCTGCCGGAGGCGAAGAAGCGGCTACTTCGCGCACAGATGACTGGAGCGGCAGCGGTGCGCTCCGGAGCGCCGCTTTTGCCGAAAGACGCCGGGAAGCGGCACTTGCTTTCGGCCAGCTGCGGAGCTGCGTATTCTGCCTCTCTAGTCGCCTACATCTTAGTGAAAAGCTTTTCCGCTCCTGTTCTCAAGGAGAAAGTGTACCAGCACTGCTCACTTAGCCCGACCTTGCCAGGAAATTGGATTTGCTGCACATTCCAAGGACACTGCATTTTCCTGGGCAAGCTGCAACCTGCTGGCAGGTGGCCGTGCTCTCTGCCCACTCCTGCCCACTTCTTGGTAGTAGCGGGCACGTTGCAGCCTGGCGAAGGCAAGAAACCTCGAGAGCTGTCACAGAGCAGAAGGGCCGCTGAGATGCTGAAAAGCAGCAAAGCTGAACAGCCTGCCTCAGCTTCAGCAGTGTGTAATTGACTGAAGGGCAAAAACGAAGCAGCACATCAGAGGGCTTCTGTGCGCACGGAAGGCGATTGCAAGAATCCAGCAGCTGCTTCTTGCCAAGCACAGTCAGCTGCCTATGTTCTTGGTTTTTGACCAACTCACAGTTGCCCTTCTTTTCAGCAGCTGCCACCGTGTTCTCTGCATCTCAGAGCCTCTGGGGAGCAACAAGAATTTCCAAGGAGGGATGCATGACGACTATGTCAAAACCCAGGAAAGTTGTCCTGGAACACCTTCCTTTGGCATGCCAAGAGTGAATTCAACAGGCAGGAGAGCGGCAGGCACCGTCCTGCAGCAGCCTGCGAGCTTCGCACACAAGCCGGCTTCTTCGCGGCTTCGTTCTTCGCCTCTTGCAAGCTACCGCGATCTCCAGCTGCCGGAGGCGAAGAAGCGGCTACTTCGCGCACAGATGACTGGAGCGGCAGCGGTGCGCTCCGGAGCGCCGCTTTTGCCGAAAGACGCCGGGAAGCGGCACTTGCTTTCGGCCAGCTGCGGAGCTGCGTATTCTGCCTCTCTAGTCGCCTACATCTTAGCGAAAAGCTTTTCCGCTCCAGTTCTCAAGGAGAAAGTGTACCAGCACTGCTCACTTAGCCCGACCTTGCCAGGAAATGGGATTTGCTGCACATTCCAAGGACACTGCATTTTCCTGGGCAAGCTGCAACCTGCTGGCAGGTGGCCGTGCTCTCTGCCCACTCCTGCCCACTTCTTGGTAGTAGCGGGCACGTTGCAGCCTGGCGAAGGCAAGAAACCTGGAGAGCTGTCACAGAGCAGAAGGGCAGCTGAGATGCTGAAAAGCAGCAAAGCTGAACAGCCTGCCTCAGCTTCAGCAGTGTGTAATTGACTGAAGGCGAAAAACCAAGCAGCAGATCAGAGGGCTTCTGTGCGCACGGAAGGCAATTGCAAGAATCCAGCAGCTGCTTCTTGCCAAGCACAGTCAGCTGCCTAGGTTCTTGCTTCTTGACCAACTCACAGTTGCCCTTCTTTTCAGCAGCTGCCACCGTGTTCTCTGCATCTCGGAGTCTCTGGGGAGCAACAAGAATTTCCAAGGAGGGATGCATGACGACTATGTCAAAACCCAGGAAAGTTGTCCTGGAACACCTTCCATTTGCATGCCAAGAGTGAATTCAAGAGGCAGGAGAGCGGCAGCCACCGTCCTGCAGCTGTCTGCGAGCTTTGCACACAAGCCGGCTTCTTCGCGGCTTCGTTCTTCGCCTCTTGCAAGCTACCGCGATCTCCGGCTGCCGGGGGCCAAGAAGCGGCTACTTCGCGCACAGATGACTGGAGCGGCAGTGGTGCGCTCCAGAGCGCCGCTTTTGCCGAAAGACGCCGGGAAGCGGCACTTGCTTTCGGCCAGCTGCGGAGCCGCGTATTCTGCCTCTCTAGTCGCCTACATCTTAGCGAAAAGCTTTCCCGCACCAGTTCTCAAGGAGAAAGTGTACCAGCACTGCTCACTTAGACCGACCTTGCCAGGAAATGGGATTTGCTGCACATTCCAAGGACACTGCATTTTCCTGGGCAAGCTGCAACCTGCTGGCAGGTGGCCGTGCTCTCTGCCCACTCCTGCCCACTTCTTGGTAGTAGCGGGCACGTTGCAGCCTGGCGAAGGCAAGAAACCTGGAGAGCTGTCACAGAGCAGAAGGGCAGCTGAGATGCTGAAAAGCAGCAAAGCTGAACAGCCTGCCTCAGCTTCAGCAGTGTGTAATTGACTGAAGGCGAAAAACCAAGCAGCAGATCAGAGGGCTTCTGTGCGCACGGAAGGCAATTGCAAGAATCCAGCAGCTGCTTCTTGCCAAGCACAGTCAGCTGCCTAGGTTCTTGGTTTTTGACCAACTCACAGTTGCCCTTCTTTTCAGCAGCTGCCACCGTGTTCTCTGCATCTCGGAGCCTCTGGGGAGCAACAAGAATTTCCAAGGTGGGATGCATGACGACTATGTCAAAACCCAGGAAAGTTGTCCTGGAACACCTTCCTTTGGCATGCCAAGAGTGAATTCAACAGGCAGGAGAGCGGCAGCCACCGTCCTGCAGCAGCCTGCGAGCTTCGCACACCAGCCGGCTTCTTCGCGGCTTCGTTCTTCGCCTCTTGCAAGCTACCGCGGTCTCCGGCTGCCGGAGGCGAAGAAGCGGCTACTTCGCGCAGAGATGACTGGAGCGGCAGCGGTGCGCTCCGGAGCGCCGCTTTTGCCGAAAGACGCCGGGAAGCGGCACTTGCTTTCGGCCAGCTGCGGAGCTGCGTATTCTGCCTCTCTAGTCGCCTACATCTTAGTGAAAAGCTTTTCCGCTCCTGTTCTCAAGGAGAAAGTGTACCAGCACTGCTCACTTAGCCCGACCTTGCCAGGAAATTGGATTTGCTGCACATTCCAAGGACACTGCATTTTCCTGGGCAAGCTGCAACCTGCTGGCAGGTGGCCGTGCTCTCTGCCCACTCCTGCCCACTTCTTGGTAGTAGCGGGCACGTTGCAGCCTGGCGAAGGCAAGAAACCTCGAGAGCTGTCACAGAGCAGAAGGGCCGCTGAGATGCTGAAAAGCAGCAAAGCTGAACAGCCTGCCTCAGCTTCAGCAGTGTGTAATTGACTGAAGGGCAAAAACGAAGCAGCACATCAGAGGGCTTCTGTGCGCACGGAAGGCGATTGCAAGAATCCAGCAGCTGCTTCTTGCCAAGCACAGTCAGCTGCCTATGTTCTTGGTTTTTGACCAACTCACAGTTGCCCTTCTTTTCAGCAGCTGCCACCGTGTTCTCTGCATCTCAGAGCCTCTGGGGAGCAACAAGAATTTCCAAGGAGGGATGCATGACGACTATGTCAAAACCCAGGAAAGTTGTCCTGGAACACCTTCCTTTGGCATGCCAAGAGTGAATTCAACAGGCAGGAGAGCGGCAGGCACCGTCCTGCAGCAGCCTGCGAGCTTCGCACACAAGCCGGCTTCTTCGCGGCTTCGTTCTTCGCCTCTTGCAAGCTACCGCGATCTCCAGCTGCCGGAGGCGAAGAAGCGGCTACTTCGCGCACAGATGACTGGAGCGGCAGCGGTGCGCTCCGGAGCGCCGCTTTTGCCGAAAGACGCCGGGAAGCGGCACTTGCTTTCGGCCAGCTGCGGAGCTGCGTATTCTGCCTCTCTAGTCGCCTACATCTTAGCGAAAAGCTTTTCCGCTCCAGTTCTCAAGGAGAAAGTGTACCAGCACTGCTCACTTAGCCCGACCTTGCCAGGAAATGGGATTTGCTGCACATTCCAAGGACACTGCATTTTCCTGGGCAAGCTGCAACCTGCTGGCAGGTGGCCGTGCTCTCTGCCCACTCCTGCCCAGTTCTTGGTAGTAGCGGGCACGTTGCAGCCTGGCGAAGGCAAGAAACCTGGAGAGCTGTCACAGAGCAGAAGGGCAGCTGAGATGCTGAAAAGCAGCAAAGCTGAACAGCCTGCCTCAGCTTCAGCAGTGTGTAATTGACTGAAGGCGAAAAACCAAGCAGCAGATCAGAGGGCTTCTGTGCGCACGGAAGGCAATTGCAAGAATCCAGCAGCTGCTTCTTGCCAAGCACAGTCAGCTGCCTAGGTTCTTGCTTCTTGACCAACTCACAGTTGCCCTTCTTTTCAGCAGCTGCCACCGTGTTCTCTGCATCTCAGAGCCTCTGGGGAGCAACAAGAATTTCCAAGGTGGGATGCATGACGACTATGTCAAAACCCAGGAAAGTTGTCCTGGAACACCTTCCTTTGGCATGCCAAGAGTGAATTCAGGAGGCAGGAGAGCGGCAGGCACCGTCCTGCAGCAGCCTGCGAGCTTCGCACACAAGCCGGCTTCTTCGCGGCTTCGTTCTTCGCCTCTTGCAAGCTACCGCGATCTCCAGCTGCCGGAGGCGAAGAAGCGGCTACTTCGCGCACAGATCACTGGAGCGGCAGCGGTGCGCTCCGGAGCGCCGCTTTTGCCGAAAGACGCCGGGAAGCGGCACTTGCTTTCGGCCAGCTGCGGAGCTGCGTATTCTGCCTCTCTAGTCGCCTACATCTTAGCGAAA
Source organism: Vidua macroura (assembly GCF_024509145.1). Taxonomy (NCBI): domain Eukaryota; kingdom Metazoa; phylum Chordata; class Aves; order Passeriformes; family Viduidae; genus Vidua; species Vidua macroura. The sequence goes on along the minus strand of NC_071595.1, from coordinate 3,953,645 downwards.
AGCTTTTCCGCTCCAGTTCTCAAGGAGAAAGTGTACCAGCACTGCTCACTTAGCTCGACCTTGCCAGGAAATGGGATTTGCTGCACATTCCAAGGACACTGCATTTTCCTGGGCAAGCTGCAACCTGCTGGCAGATGGCCGTGCTCTCTGCCCACTCCTGCCCAGTTCTTGGTAGTAGCCGCCACGTTGCAGCCTGGCGAAGGCAAGAAACCTGGAGAGCTGTCACAGAGCAGAAGGGCCGCTGAGATGCTGAAAAGCAGCAAAGCTGAACAGCCTGCCTCAACTTCAGCAGTGTGTAATTGACTGAAGGCGAAAAACCAAGCAGCAGATCAGAGGGCTTCTGTGCGCACGGAAGGCAATTGCAAGAATCCAGCAGCTGCTTCTTGCCAAGCACAGTCAGCTGCCTAGGTTCTTGCTTCTTGACCAACTCACAGTTGCCCTTCTTTTCAGCAGCTGCCACCGTGTTCTCTGCATCTCAGAGCCTCTGGGGAGCAACAAGAATTTCCAAGGTGGGATGCATGACGACTATGTCAAAACCCAGGAAAGTTGTCCTGGAACACCTTCCTTTGGCATGCCAAGAGTGAATTCAGGAGGCAGGAGAGCGGCAGGCACCGTCCTGCAGCAGCCTGCGAGCTTCGCACACCAGCCGGCTTCTTCGCGGCTTCGTTCTTCGCCTCTTGCAAGCTACCGCGGTCTCCGGCTGCCGGAGGCGAAGAAGCGGCTACTTCGCGCAGAGATGACTGGAGCGGCAGCGGTGCGCTCCGGAGCGCCGCTTTTGCCGAAAGACGCCGGGAAGCGGCACTTGCTTTCGGCCAGCTGCGGAGCTGCGTATTCTGCCTCTCTAGTCGCCTACATCTTAGTGAAAAGCTTTTCCGCTCCTGTTCTCAAGGAGAAAGTGTACCAGCACTGCTCACTTAGCCCGACCTTGCCAGGAAATTGGATTTGCTGCACATTCCAAGGACACTGCATTTTCCTGGGCAAGCTGCAACCTGCTGGCAGGTGGCCGTGCTCTCTGCCCACTCCTGCCCACTTCTTGGTAGTAGCGGGCACGTTGCAGCCTGGCGAAGGCAAGAAACCTCGAGAGCTGTCACAGAGCAGAAGGGCCGCTGAGATGCTGAAAAGCAGCAAAGCTGAACAGCCTGCCTCAGCTTCAGCAGTGTGTAATTGACTGAAGGGCAAAAACGAAGCAGCACATCAGAGGGCTTCTGTGCGCACGGAAGGCGATTGCAAGAATCCAGCAGCTGCTTCTTGCCAAGCACAGTCAGCTGCCTATGTTCTTGGTTTTTGACCAACTCACAGTTGCCCTTCTTTTCAGCAGCTGCCACCGTGTTCTCTGCATCTCAGAGCCTCTGGGGAGCAACAAGAATTTCCAAGGAGGGATGCATGACGACTATGTCAAAACCCAGGAAAGTTGTCCTGGAACACCTTCCTTTGGCATGCCAAGAGTGAATTCAACAGGCAGGAGAGCGGCAGGCACCGTCCTGCAGCAGCCTGCGAGCTTCGCACACAAGCCGGCTTCTTCGCGGCTTCGTTCTTCGCCTCTTGCAAGCTACCGCGATCTCCAGCTGCCGGAGGCGAAGAAGCGGCTACTTCGCGCACAGATGACTGGAGCGGCAGCGGTGCGCTCCGGAGCGCCGCTTTTGCCGAAAGACGCCGGGAAGCGGCACTTGCTTTCGGCCAGCTGCGGAGCTGCGTATTCTGCCTCTCTAGTCGCCTACATCTTAGCGAAAAGCTTTTCCGCTCCAGTTCTCAAGGAGAAAGTGTACCAGCACTGCTCACTTAGCCCGACCTTGCCAGGAAATGGGATTTGCTGCACATTCCAAGGACACTGCATTTTCCTGGGCAAGCTGCAACCTGCTGGCAGGTGGCCGTGCTCTCTGCCCACTCCTGCCCAGTTCTTGGTAGTAGCGGGCACGTTGCAGCCTGGCGAAGGCAAGAAACCTGGAGAGCTGTCACAGAGCAGAAGGGCAGCTGAGATGCTGAAAAGCAGCAAAGCTGAACAGCCTGCCTCAGCTTCAGCAGTGTGTAATTGACTGAAGGCGAAAAACCAAGCAGCAGATCAGAGGGCTTCTGTGCGCACGGAAGGCAATTGCAAGAATCCAGCAGCTGCTTCTTGCCAAGCACAGTCAGCTGCCTAGGTTCTTGCTTCTTGACCAACTCACAGTTGCCCTTCTTTTCAGCAGCTGCCACCGTGTTCTCTGCATCTCAGAGCCTCTGGGGAGCAACAAGAATTTCCAAGGTGGGATGCATGACGACTATGTCAAAACCCAGGAAAGTTGTCCTGGAACACCTTCCTTTGGCATGCCAAGAGTGAATTCAGGAGGCAGGAGAGCGGCAGGCACCGTCCTGCAGCAGCCTGCGAGCTTCGCACACAAGCCGGCTTCTTCGCGGCTTCGTTCTTCGCCTCTTGCAAGCTACCGCGATCTCCAGCTGCCGGAGGCGAAGAAGCGGCTACTTCGCGCACAGATCACTGGAGCGGCAGCGGTGCGCTCCGGAGCGCCGCTTTTGCCGAAAGACGCCGGGAAGCGGCACTTGCTTTCGGCCAGCTGCGGAGCTGCGTATTCTGCCTCTCTAGTCGCCTACATCTTAGCGAAAAGCTTTTCCGCTCCAGTTCTCAAGGAGAAAGTGTACCAGCACTGCTCACTTAGCTCGACCTTGCCAGGAAATGGGATTTGCTGCACATTCCAAGGACACTGCATTTTCCTGGGCAAGCTGCAACCTGCTGGCAGATGGCCGTGCTCTCTGCCCACTCCTGCCCAGTTCTTGGTAGTAGCCGCCACGTTGCAGCCTGGCGAAGGCAAGAAACCTGGAGAGCTGTCACAGAGCAGAAGGGCCGCTGAGATGCTGAAAAGCAGCAAAGCTGAACAGCCTGCCTCAACTTCAGCAGTGTGTAATTGACTGAAGGCGAAAAACCAAGCAGCAGATCAGAGGGCTTCTGTGCGCACGGAAGGCAATTGCAAGAATCCAGCAGCTGCTTCTTGCCAAGCACAGTCAGCTGCCTAGGTTCTTGCTTCTTGACCAACTCACAGTTGCCCTTCTTTTCAGCAGCTGCCACCGTGTTCTCTGCATCTCGGAGCCTCTGGGGAGCAACAAGAATTTCCAAGGAGGGATGCATGACGACTATGTCAAAACCCAGGAAAGTTGTCCTGGAACACCTTCCTTTGGCATGCCAAGAGTGAATTCAACAGGCAGGAGAGCGGCAGGCACCGTCCTGCTGCAGCCTGCGAGCTTCGCACACAAGCCGGCTTCTTCGCGGCTTCGTTCTTCGCCTCTTGCAAGCTACCGCGATCTCCAGCTGCCGGAGGCGAAGAAGCGGCTACTTCGCGCAGAGATGACTGGAGCGGCAGCGGTGCGCTCCGGAGCGCCGCTTTTGCCGAAAGACGCCGGGAAGCGGCACTTGCTTTCGGCCAGCTGCGGAGCTGCGTATTCTGCCTCTCTAGTCGCCTACATCTTAGCGAAAAGCTTTTCCGCTCCAGTTCTCAAGGAGAAAGTGTACCAGCACTGCTCACTTAGCCCGACCTTGCCAGGAAATGGGATTTGCTGCACATTCCAAGGACACTGCATTTTCCTGGGCAAGCTGCAACCTGCTGGCAGGTGGCCGTGCTCTCTGCCCACTCCTGCCCAGTTCTTGGTACTAGCGGGCACGTTGCAGCCTGGCGAAGGCAAGAAACCTGGAGAGCTGTCACAGAGCAGAAGGGCAGCTGAGATGCTGAAAAGCAGCAAAGCTGAACAGCCTGCCTCAGCTTCAGCAGTGTGTAATTGACTGAAGGCGAAAAACCAAGCAGCAGATCAGAGGGTTTCTGTGCGCACGGAAGGCAATTGCAAGAATCCAGCAGCTGCTTCTTGCCAAGCGCAGACAGCTGCCTAGGTTCTTGCTTCTTGACCAACTCACAGTTGCCCTTCTTTTCAGCAGCTGCCACCGTGTTCTCTGCATCTCGGAGCCTCTGGGGAGCAACAAGAATTTCCAAGGTGGGATGCATGACGACTATGTCAAAACCCAGGAAAGTTGTCCTGGAACACCTTCCATTTGCATGCCAAGAGTGAATTCAAGAGGCAGGAGAGCGGCAGCCACCGTCCTGCAGCTGTCTGCGAGCTTTGCACACAAGCCGGCTTCTTCGCGGCTTCGTTCTTCGCCTCTTGCAAGCTACCGCGATCTCCGGCTGCCGGGGGCCAAGAAGCGGCTACTTCGCGCACAGATGACTGGAGCGGCAGCGGTGCGCTCCGGAGCGCCGCTTTTGCCGAAAGACGCCGGGAAGCGGCACTTGCTTTCGGCCAGCTGCGGAGCCGCGTATTCTGCCTCTCTAGTCGCCTACATCTTAGCGAAAAGCTTTCCCGCACCAGTTCTCAAGGAGAAAGTGTACCAGCACTGCTCACTTAGACCGACCTTGCCAGGAAATGGGATTTGCTGCACATTCCAAGGACACTGCATTTTCCTGGGCAAGCTGCAACCTGCTGGCAGGTGGCCGTGCTCTCTGCCCACTCCTGCCCAGTTCTTGGTAGTAGCGGGCACGTTGCAGCCTGGCGAAGGCAAGAAACCTGGAGAGCTGTCACAGAGGAGAAGGGCAGATGAGATGCTGAAAAGCAGCAAAGCTGAACAGCCTGCCTCAGCTTCAGCAGTGTGTAATTGACTGAAGGCGAAAAACCAAGCAGCAGATCAGAGGGCTTCTGTGCGCACGGAAGGCAATTGCAAGAATCCAGCAGCTGCTTCTTGCCAAGCACAGTCAGCTGCCTAGGTTCTTGGTTTTTGACCAACTCACAGTTGCCCTTCTTTTCAGCAGCTGCCACCGTGTTCTCTGCATCTCGGAGCCTCTGGGGAGCAACAAGAATTTCCAAGGTGGGATGCATGACGACTATGTCAAAACCCAGGAAAGTTGTCCTGGAACACCTTCCTTTGGCATGCCAAGAGTGAATTCAGGAGGCAGGAGAGCGGCAGGCACCGTCCTGCAGCAGCCTGCGAGCTTCGCACACCAGCCGGCTTCTTCGCGGCTTCGTTCTTCGCCTCTTGCAAGCTACCGCGGTCTCCGGCTGCCGGAGGCGAAGAAGCGGCTACTTCGCGCACAGATGACTGGAGCGGCAGCGGTGCGCTCCGGAGCGCCGCTTTTGCCGAAAGACGCCGGGAAGCGGCACTTGCTTTCGGCCAGCTGCGGAGCTGCGTATTCTGCCTCTCTAGTCGCCTACATCTTAGTGAAAAGCTTTTCCGCTCCTGTTCTCAAGGAGAAAGTGTACCAGCACTGCTCACTTAGCCCGACCTTGCCAGGAAATTGGATTTGCTGCACATTCCAAGGACACTGCATTTTCCTGGGCAAGCTGCAACCTGCTGGCAGGTGGCCGTGCTCTCTGCCCACTCCTGCCCACTTCTTGGTAGTAGCGGGCACGTTGCAGCCTGGCGAAGGCAAGAAACCTCGAGAGCTGTCACAGAGCAGAAGGGCCGCTGAGATGCTGAAAAGCAGCAAAGCTGAACAGCCTGCCTCAGCTTCAGCAGTGTGTAATTGACTGAAGGGCAAAAACGAAGCAGCACATCAGAGGGCTTCTGTGCGCACGGAAGGCGATTGCAAGAATCCAGCAGCTGCTTCTTGCCAAGCACAGTCAGCTGCCTATGTTCTTGGTTTTTGACCAACTCACAGTTGCCCTTCTTTTCAGCAGCTGCCACCGTGTTCTCTGCATCTCAGAGCCTCTGGGGAGCAACAAGAATTTCCAAGGAGGGATGCATGACGACTATGTCAAAACCCAGGAAAGTTGTCCTGGAACACCTTCCTTTGGCATGCCAAGAGTGAATTCAACAGGCAGGAGAGCGGCAGGCACCGTCCTGCAGCAGCCTGCGAGCTTCGCACACAAGCCGGCTTCTTCGCGGCTTCGTTCTTCGCCTCTTGCAAGCTACCGCGATCTCCAGCTGCCGGAGGCGAAGAAGCGGCTACTTCGCGCACAGATGACTGGAGCGGCAGCGGTGCGCTCCGGAGCGCCGCTTTTGCCGAAAGACGCCGGGAAGCGGCACTTGCTTTCGGCCAGCTGCGGAGCTGCGTATTCTGCCTCTCTAGTCGCCTACATCTTAGCGAAAAGCTTTTCCGCTCCAGTTCTCAAGGAGAAAGTGTACCAGCACTGCTCACTTAGCCCGACCTTGCCAGGAAATGGGATTTGCTGCACATTCCAAGGACACTGCATTTTCCTGGGCAAGCTGCAACCTGCTGGCAGGTGGCCGTGCTCTCTGCCCACTCCTGCCCACTTCTTGGTAGTAGCGGGCACGTTGCAGCCTGGCGAAGGCAAGAAACCTGGAGAGCTGTCACAGAGCAGAAGGGCAGCTGAGATGCTGAAAAGCAGCAAAGCTGAACAGCCTGCCTCAGCTTCAGCAGTGTGTAATTGACTGAAGGCGAAAAACCAAGCAGCAGATCAGAGGGCTTCTGTGCGCACGGAAGGCAATTGCAAGAATCCAGCAGCTGCTTCTTGCCAAGCACAGTCAGCTGCCTAGGTTCTTGCTTCTTGACCAACTCACAGTTGCCCTTCTTTTCAGCAGCTGCCACCGTGTTCTCTGCATCTCGGAGTCTCTGGGGAGCAACAAGAATTTCCAAGGAGGGATGCATGACGACTATGTCAAAACCCAGGAAAGTTGTCCTGGAACACCTTCCATTTGCATGCCAAGAGTGAATTCAAGAGGCAGGAGAGCGGCAGCCACCGTCCTGCAGCTGTCTGCGAGCTTTGCACACAAGCCGGCTTCTTCGCGGCTTCGTTCTTCGCCTCTTGCAAGCTACCGCGATCTCCGGCTGCCGGGGGCCAAGAAGCGGCTACTTCGCGCACAGATGACTGGAGCGGCAGTGGTGCGCTCCAGAGCGCCGCTTTTGCCGAAAGACGCCGGGAAGCGGCACTTGCTTTCGGCCAGCTGCGGAGCCGCGTATTCTGCCTCTCTAGTCGCCTACATCTTAGCGAAAAGCTTTCCCGCACCAGTTCTCAAGGAGAAAGTGTACCAGCACTGCTCACTTAGACCGACCTTGCCAGGAAATGGGATTTGCTGCACATTCCAAGGACACTGCATTTTCCTGGGCAAGCTGCAACCTGCTGGCAGGTGGCCGTGCTCTCTGCCCACTCCTGCCCACTTCTTGGTAGTAGCGGGCACGTTGCAGCCTGGCGAAGGCAAGAAACCTGGAGAGCTGTCACAGAGCAGAAGGGCAGCTGAGATGCTGAAAAGCAGCAAAGCTGAACAGCCTGCCTCAGCTTCAGCAGTGTGTAATTGACTGAAGGCGAAAAACCAAGCAGCAGATCAGAGGGCTTCTGTGCGCACGGAAGGCAATTGCAAGAATCCAGCAGCTGCTTCTTGCCAAGCACAGTCAGCTGCCTAGGTTCTTGGTTTTTGACCAACTCACAGTTGCCCTTCTTTTCAGCAGCTGCCACCGTGTTCTCTGCATCTCGGAGCCTCTGGGGAGCAACAAGAATTTCCAAGGTGGGATGCATGACGACTATGTCAAAACCCAGGAAAGTTGTCCTGGAACACCTTCCTTTGGCATGCCAAGAGTGAATTCAACAGGCAGGAGAGCGGCAGCCACCGTCCTGCAGCAGCCTGCGAGCTTCGCACACCAGCCGGCTTCTTCGCGGCTTCGTTCTTCGCCTCTTGCAAGCTACCGCGGTCTCCGGCTGCCGGAGGCGAAGAAGCGGCTACTTCGCGCAGAGATGACTGGAGCGGCAGCGGTGCGCTCCGGAGCGCCGCTTTTGCCGAAAGACGCCGGGAAGCGGCACTTGCTTTCGGCCAGCTGCGGAGCTGCGTATTCTGCCTCTCTAGTCGCCTACATCTTAGTGAAAAGCTTTTCCGCTCCTGTTCTCAAGGAGAAAGTGTACCAGCACTGCTCACTTAGCCCGACCTTGCCAGGAAATTGGATTTGCTGCACATTCCAAGGACACTGCATTTTCCTGGGCAAGCTGCAACCTGCTGGCAGGTGGCCGTGCTCTCTGCCCACTCCTGCCCACTTCTTGGTAGTAGCGGGCACGTTGCAGCCTGGCGAAGGCAAGAAACCTCGAGAGCTGTCACAGAGCAGAAGGGCCGCTGAGATGCTGAAAAGCAGCAAAGCTGAACAGCCTGCCTCAGCTTCAGCAGTGTGTAATTGACTGAAGGGCAAAAACGAAGCAGCACATCAGAGGGCTTCTGTGCGCACGGAAGGCGATTGCAAGAATCCAGCAGCTGCTTCTTGCCAAGCACAGTCAGCTGCCTATGTTCTTGGTTTTTGACCAACTCACAGTTGCCCTTCTTTTCAGCAGCTGCCACCGTGTTCTCTGCATCTCAGAGCCTCTGGGGAGCAACAAGAATTTCCAAGGAGGGATGCATGACGACTATGTCAAAACCCAGGAAAGTTGTCCTGGAACACCTTCCTTTGGCATGCCAAGAGTGAATTCAACAGGCAGGAGAGCGGCAGGCACCGTCCTGCAGCAGCCTGCGAGCTTCGCACACAAGCCGGCTTCTTCGCGGCTTCGTTCTTCGCCTCTTGCAAGCTACCGCGATCTCCAGCTGCCGGAGGCGAAGAAGCGGCTACTTCGCGCACAGATGACTGGAGCGGCAGCGGTGCGCTCCGGAGCGCCGCTTTTGCCGAAAGACGCCGGGAAGCGGCACTTGCTTTCGGCCAGCTGCGGAGCTGCGTATTCTGCCTCTCTAGTCGCCTACATCTTAGCGAAAAGCTTTTCCGCTCCAGTTCTCAAGGAGAAAGTGTACCAGCACTGCTCACTTAGCCCGACCTTGCCAGGAAATGGGATTTGCTGCACATTCCAAGGACACTGCATTTTCCTGGGCAAGCTGCAACCTGCTGGCAGGTGGCCGTGCTCTCTGCCCACTCCTGCCCAGTTCTTGGTAGTAGCGGGCACGTTGCAGCCTGGCGAAGGCAAGAAACCTGGAGAGCTGTCACAGAGCAGAAGGGCAGCTGAGATGCTGAAAAGCAGCAAAGCTGAACAGCCTGCCTCAGCTTCAGCAGTGTGTAATTGACTGAAGGCGAAAAACCAAGCAGCAGATCAGAGGGCTTCTGTGCGCACGGAAGGCAATTGCAAGAATCCAGCAGCTGCTTCTTGCCAAGCACAGTCAGCTGCCTAGGTTCTTGCTTCTTGACCAACTCACAGTTGCCCTTCTTTTCAGCAGCTGCCACCGTGTTCTCTGCATCTCGGAGTCTCTGGGGAGCAACAAGAATTTCCAAGGAGGGATGCATGACGACTATGTCAAAACCCAGGAAAGTTGTCCTGGAACACCTTCCATTTGCATGCCAAGAGTGAATTCAAGAGGCAGGAGAGCGGCAGCCACCGTCCTGCAGCTGTCTGCGAGCTTTGCACACAAGCCGGCTTCTTCGCGGCTTCGTTCTTCGCCTCTTGCAAGCTACCGCGATCTCCGGCTGCCGGGGGCCAAGAAGCGGCTACTTCGCGCACAGATGACTGGAGCGGCAGTGGTGCGCTCCAGAGCGCCGCTTTTGCCGAAAGACGCCGGGAAGCGGCACTTGCTTTCGGCCAGCTGCGGAGCCGCGTATTCTGCCTCTCTAGTCGCCTACATCTTAGCGAAAAGCTTTCCCGCACCAGTTCTCAAGGAGAAAGTGTACCAGCACTGCTCACTTAGACCGACCTTGCCAGGAAATGGGATTTGCTGCACATTCCAAGGACACTGCATTTTCCTGGGCAAGCTGCAACCTGCTGGCAGGTGGCCGTGCTCTCTGCCCACTCCTGCCCAGTTCTTGGTAGTAGCGGGCACGTTGCAGCCTGGCGAAGGCAAGAAACCTGGAGAGCTGTCACAGAGCAGAAGGGCAGCTGAGATGCTGAAAAGCAGCAAAGCTGAACAGCCTGCCTCAGCTTCAGCAGTGTGTAATTGACTGAAGGCGAAAAACCAAGCAGCAGATCAGAGGGCTTCTGTGCGCACGGAAGGCAATTGCAAGAATCCAGCAGCTGCTTCTTGCCAAGCACAGTCAGCTGCCTAGGTTCTTGGTTTTTGACCAACTCACAGTTGCCCTTCTTTTCAGCAGCTGCCACCGTGTTCTCTGCATCTCGGAGCCTCTGGGGAGCAACAAGAATTTCCAAGGTGGGATGCATGACGACTATGTCAAAACCCAGGAAAGTTGTCCTGGAACACCTTCCTTTGGCATGCCAAGAGTGAATTCAGGAGGCAGGAGAGCGGCAGGCACCGTCCTGCAGCAGCCTGCGAGCTTCGCACACCAGCCGGCTTCTTCGCGGCTTCGTTCTTCGCCTCTTGCAAGCTACCGCGGTCTCCGGCTGCCGGAGGCGAAGAAGCGGCTACTTCGCGCACAGATGACTGGAGCGGCAGCGGTGCGCTCCGGAGCGCCGCTTTTGCCGAAAGACGCCGGGAAGCGGCACTTGCTTTCGGCCAGCTGCGGAGCTGCGTATTCTGCCTCTCTAGTCGCCTACATCTTAGTGAAAAGCTTTTCCGCTCCTGTTCTCAAGGAGAAAGTGTACCAGCACTGCTCACTTAGCCCGACCTTGCCAGGAAATTGGATTTGCTGCACATTCCAAGGACACTGCATTTTCCTGGGCAAGCTGCAACCTGCTGGCAGGTGGCCGTGCTCTCTGCCCACTCCTGCCCACTTCTTGGTAGTAGCGGGCACGTTGCAGCCTGGCGAAGGCAAGAAACCTCGAGAGCTGTCACAGAGCAGAAGGGCCGCTGAGATGCTGAAAAGCAGCAAAGCTGAACAGCCTGCCTCAGCTTCAGCAGTGTGTAATTGACTGAAGGGCAAAAACGAAGCAGCACATCAGAGGGCTTCTGTGCGCACGGAAGGCGATTGCAAGAATCCAGCAGCTGCTTCTTGCCAAGCACAGTCAGCTGCCTATGTTCTTGGTTTTTGACCAACTCACAGTTGCCCTTCTTTTCAGCAGCTGCCACCGTGTTCTCTGCATCTCAGAGCCTCTGGGGAGCAACAAGAATTTCCAAGGTGGGATGCATGACGACTATGTCAAAACCCAGGAAAGTTGTCCTGGAACACCTTCCTTTGGCATGCCAAGAGTGAATTCAGGAGGCAGGAGAGCGGCAGGCACCGTCCTGCAGCAGCCTGCGAGCTTCGCACACAAGCCGGCTTCTTCGCGGCTTCGTTCTTCGCCTCTTGCAAGCTACCGCGATCTCCAGCTGCCGGAGGCGAAGAAGCGGCTACTTCGCGCAGAGATGACTGGAGCGGCAGCGGTGCGCTCCGGAGCGCCGCTTTTGCCGAAAGACGCCGGGAAGCGGCACTTGCTTTCGGCCAGCTGCGGAGCTGCGTATTCTGCCTCTCTAGTCGCCTACATCTTAGCGAAAAGCTTTTCCGCTCCAGTTCTCAAGGAGAAAGTGTACCAGCACTGCTCACTTAGCCCGACCTTGCCAGGAAATGGGATTTGCTGCACATTCCAAGGACACTGCATTTTCCTGGGCAAGCTGCAACCTGCTGGCAGATGGCCGTGCTCTCTGCCCACTCCTGCCCAGTTCTTGGTAGTAGCGGGCACCTTGCAGCCTGGCGAAGGCAAGAAACCTGGAGAGCTGTCACAGAGCAGAAGGGCCGCTGAGATGCTGAAAAGCAGCAAAGCTGAACAGCCTGCCTCAGCTTCAGCAGTGTGTAATTGACTGAAGGCGAAAAACCAAGCAGCAGATCAGAGGGCTTCTGTGCGCACGGAAGGCAATTGCAAGAATCCAGCAGCTGCTTCTTGCCAAGCACAGTCAGCTGCCTAGGTTCTTGCTTCTTGACCAACTCACAGTTGCCCTTCTTTTCAGCAGCTGCCACCGTGTTCTCTGCATCTCGGAGCCTCTGGGGAGCAACAAGAATTTCCAAGGAGGGATGCATGACGACTATGTCAAAACCCAGGAAAGTTGTCCTGGAACACCTTCCTTTGGCATGCCAAGAGTGAATTCAACAGGCAGGAGAGCGGCAGGCACCGTCCTGCTGCAGCCTGCGAGCTTCGCACACAAGCCGGCTTCTTCGCGGCTTCGTTCTTCGCCTCTTGCAAGCTACCGCGATCTCCAGCTGCCGGAGGCCAAGAACCGGCTACTTCGCGCAGAGATGACTGGAGCGGCAGCGGTGCGCTCCGGAGCGCCGCTTTTGCCGAAAGACGCCGGGAAGCGGCACTTGCTTTCGGCCAGCTGCGGAGCTGCGTATTCTGCCTCTCTAGTCGCCTACATCTTAGCGAAAAGCTTTTCCGCTCCAGTTCTCAAGGAGAAAGTGTACCAGCACTGCTCACTTAGCCCGACCTTGCCAGGAAATGGGATTTGCTGCACATTCCAAGGACACTGCATTTTCCTGGGCAAGCTGCAACCTGCTGGCAGGTGGCCGTGCTCTCTGCCCACTCCTGCCCAGTTCTTGGTACTAGCGGGCACGTTGCAGCCTGGCGAAGGCAAGAAACCTGGAGAGCTGTCACAGAGCAGAAGGGCAGCTGAGATGCTGAAAAGCAGCAAAGCTGAACAGCCTGCCTCAGCTTCAGCAGTGTGTAATTGACTGAAGGCGAAAAACCAAGCAGCAGATCAGAGGGTTTCTGTGCGCACGGAAGGCAATTGCAAGAATTTAGCAGCTGCTTCTTGCCAAGCGCAGACAGCTGCCTAGGTTCTTGCTTCTTGACCAACTCACAGTTGCCCTTCTTTTCAGCAGCTGCCACCGTGTTCTCTGCATCTCGGAGCCTCTGGGGAGCAACAAGTATTTCCAAGGTGGGATGCATGACGACTATGTCAAAACCCAGGAAAGTTGTCCTGGAACACCTTCCATTTGCATGCCAAGAGTGAATTCAACAGGCAGGAGAGCGGCAGCCACCGTCCTGCAGCTGTCTGCCAGCTTCGCACACAAGCCGGCTTCTTCGCGGCTTTGTTCTTCGCCTCTTGCAAGCTACCGCGATCTCCGGCTGCCGGAGGCGAAGAAGCGGCTACTCCGCGCACAGTTCACTGGAGCGGCAGCGGTGCGCTCCGAAGCGCCGCTTTTGCCGAAAGACGCCGGGAAGCGGCACTTGCTTTCGGCCAGCTGCGGAGCTGCGTATTCTGCCTCTCTAGTCGCCTACATCTTAGCCAAAAGCTTTTCCGCTCCAGTTCTCAAGGAGAAAGTGTACCAGCACTGCTCACTTAGCCCGACCTTGCCAGGAAATGGGATTTGCTGCACATTCCAAGGACACTGCATTTTCCTGGGCAAGCTGCAACCTGCTGGCAGGTGGCCGTGCTCTCTGCCCACTCCTGCCCACTTCTTGGTAGTAGCGGGCACGTTGCAGCCTGGCGAAGGCAAGAAACCTGGAGAGCTGTCACAGAGCAGAAGGGCAGCTGAGATGCTGAAAAGCAGCAAAGCTGAACAGCCTGCCTCAGCTTCAGCAGTGTGTAATTGACTGAAGGCGAAAAACCAAGCAGCAGATCAGAGGGCTTCTGTGCGCACGGAAGGCAATTGCAAGAATCCAGCAGCTGCTTCTTGCCAAGCACAGTCAGCTGCCTAGGTTCTTGCTTCTTGACCAACTCACAGTTGCCCTTCTTTTCAGCAGCTGCCACCGTGTTCTCTGCATCTCGGAGTCTCTGGGGAGCAACAAGAATTTCCAAGGAGGGATGCATGACGACTATGTCAAAACCCAGGAAAGTTGTCCTGGAACACCTTCCATTTGCATGCCAAGAGTGAATTCAACAGGCAGGAGAGCGGCAGGCACCGTCCTGCAGCAGCCTGCGAGCTTCGCACACAAGCCGGCTTCTTCGCGGCTTCGTTCTTCGCCTCTTGCAAGCTACCGCGGTCTCCGGCTGCCGGAGGCGAAGAAGCGGCTACTTCGCGCAGAGATGACTGGAGCGGCAGCGGTGCGCTCCGGAGCGCCGCTTTTGCCGAAAGACGCCGGGAAGCGGCACTTGCTTTCGGCCAGCTGCGGAGCTGCGTATTCTGCCTCTCTAGTCGCCTACATCTTAGCGAAAAGCTTTCCCGCACCAGTTCTCAAGGAGAAAGTGTACCAGCACTGCTCACTTAGACCGACCTTGCCAGGAAATGGGATTTGCTGCACATTCCAAGGACACTGCATTTTCCTGGGCAAGCTGCAACCTGCTGGCAGGTGGCCGTGCTCTCTGCCCACTCCTGCCCACTTCTTGGTAGTAGCGGGCACCTTGCAGCCTGGCGAAGGCAAGAAACCTCGAGAGCTGTCACAGAGCAGAAGGGCCGCTGAGATGCTGAAAAGCAGCAAAGCTGAACAGCCTGCCTCAGCTTCAGCAGTGTGTAATTGACTGAAGGCGAAAAACCAAGCAGCAGATCAGAGGGCTTCTGTGCGCACGGAAGGCGATTGCAAGAATCCAGCAGCTGCTTCTTGCCAAGCACAGTCAGCTGCCTAGGTTCTTGCTTCTTGACCAACTCACAGTTGCCCTTCTTTTCAGCAGCTGCCACCGTGTTCTCTGCATCTCGGAGCCTCTGGGGAGCAACAAGAATTTCCAAGGTGGGATGCATGACGACTATGTCAAAACCCAGGAAAGTTGTCCTGGAACACCTTCCTTTGGCATGCCAAGAGTGAATTCAACAGGCAGGAGAGCGGCAGGCACCGTCCTGCAGCAGCCTGCGAGCTTCGCACACAAGCCGGCTTCTTCGCGGCTTCGTTCTTCGCCTCTTGCAAGCTACCGCGGTCTCCGGCTGCCGGAGGCGAAGAAGCGGCTACTTCGCGCACAGATGACTGGAGCGGCAGCGGTGCGCTCCGGAGCGCCGCTTTTGCCGAAAGACGCCGGGAAGCGGCACTTGCTTTCGGCCAGCTGCGGAGTGCGTATTCTGCCTCTCTAGTCGCCTACATCTTAGTGAAAAGCTTTTCCGCTCCTGTTCTCAAGGAGAAAGTGTACCAGCACTGCTCACTTAGCCCGACCTTGCCAGGAAATTGGATTTGCTGCACATTCCAAGGACACTGCATTTTCCTGGGCAAGCTGCAACCTGCTGGCAGGTGGCCGTGCTCTCTGCCCACTCCTGCCCAGTTCTTGGTAGTAGCCGCCACGTTGCAGCCTGGCGAAGGCAAGAAACCTGGAGAGCTGTCACAGAGCAGAAGGGCAGCTGAGATGCTGAAAAGCAGCAAAGCTGAACAGCCTGCCTCAGCTTCAGCAGTGTGTAATTGACTGAAGGCGAAAAACCAAGCAGCAGATCAGAGGGTTTCTGTGCGCACGGAAGGCAATTGCAAGAATCCAGCAGCTGCTTCTTGCCAAGCGCAGACAGCTGCCTAGGTTCTTGTTCTTGACCAACTCACAGTTGCCCTTCTTTTCAGCAGCTGCCACCGTGTTCTCTGCATCTCGGAGCCTCTGGGGAGCAACAAGTATTTCCAAGGTGGGATGCATGACGACTATGTCAAAACCCAGGAAAGTTGTCCTGGAACACCTTCCATTTGCATGCCAAGAGTGAATTCAACAGGCAGGAGAGCGGCAGCCACCGTCCTGCAGCTGTCTGCGAGCTTCGCACACAAGCCGGCTTCTTCGCGGCTTCGTTCTTCGCCTCTTGCAAGCTACCGCGATCTCCGGCTGCCGGAGGCGAAGACGCGGCTACTTCGCGCACAGTTCACTGGAGCGGCAGCGGTGCGCTCCGAAGCGCCGCTTTTGCCGAAAGACGCCGGGAAGCGGCACTTGCTTTCGGCCAGCTGCGGAGCTGCGTATTCTGCCTCTCTAGTCGCCTACATCTTAGCGAAAAGCTTTTCCGCTCCAGTTCTCAAGGAGAAAGTGTACCAGCACTGCTCACTTAGCCCGACCTTGCCAGGAAATGGGATTTGCTGCACATTCCAAGGACACTGCATTTTCCTGGGCAAGCTGCAACCTGCTGGCAGGTGGCCGTGCTCTCTGCCCACTCCTGCCCACTTCTTGGTAGTAGCGGGCACCTTGCAGCCTGGCGAAGGCAAGAAACCTGGAGAGCTGTCACAGAGCAGAAGGGCAGCTGAGATGCTGAAAAGCAGCAAAGCTGAACAGCCTGCCTCAGCTTCAGCAGTGTGTAATTGACTGAAGGCGAAAACCAAGCAGCAGATCAGAGGGCTTCTGTGCGCACGGAAGGCAATTGCAAGAATCCAGCAGCTGCTTCTTGCCAAGCACAGTCAGCTGCCTAGGTTCTTGCTTCTTGACCAACTCACAGTTGCCCTTCTTTTCAGCAGCTGCCACCGTGTTCTCTGCATCTCGGAGCCTCTGGGGAGCAACAAGAATTTCCAAGGAGGGATGCATGACGACTATGTCAAAACCCAGGAAAGTTGTCCTGGAACACCTTCCTTTGGCATGCCAAGAGTGAATTCAGGAGGCAGGAGAGCGGCAGGCACCGTCCTGCAGCAGCCTGCGAGCTTCGCACACAAGCCGGCTTCTTCGCGGCTTCGTTCTTCGCCTCTTGCAAGCTACCGCGATCTCCAGCTGCCGGAGGCGAAGAAGCGGCTACTTCGCGCAGAGATGACTGGAGCGGCAGCGGTGCGCTCCGGAGCGCCGCTTTTGCCGAAAGACGCCGGGAAGCGGCACTTGCTTTCGGCCAGCTGCGGAGCTGCGTATTCTGCCTCTCTAGTCGCCTACATCTTAGCGAAAAGCTTTTCCGCTCCAGTTCTCAAGGAGAAAGTGTACCAGCACTGCTCACTTAGCCCGACCTTGCCAGGAAATGGGATTTGCTGCACATTCCAAGGACACTGCATTTTCCTGGGCAAGCTGCAACCTGCTGGCAGGTGGCCGTGCTCTCTGCCCACTCCTGCCCACTTCTTGGTAGTAGCGGGCACGTTGCAGCCTGGCGAAGGCAAGAAACCTGGAGAGCTGTCACAGAGCAGAAGGGCAGCTGAGATGCTGAAAAGCAGCAAAGCTGAACAGCCTGCCTCAGCTTCAGCAGTGTGTAATTGACTGAAGGCGAAAAACCAAGCAGCAGATCAGAGGGCTTCTGTGCGCACGGAAGGCAATTGCAAGAATCCAGCAGCTGCTTCTTGCCAAGCACAGTCAGCTGCCTAGGTTCTTGCTTCTTGACCAACTCACAGTTGCCCTTCTTTTCAGCAGCTGCCACCGTGTTCTCTGCATCTCGGAGCCTCTGGGGAGCAACAAGAATTTCCAAGGAGGGATGCATGACGACTATGTCAAAACCCAGGAAAGTTGTCCTGGAACACCTTCCTTTGGCATGCCAAGAGTGAATTCAACAGGCAGGAGAGCGGCAGGCACCGTCCTGCTGCAGCCTGCGAGCTTCGCACACAAGCCGGCTTCTTCGCGGCTTCGTTCTTCGCCTCTTGCAAGCTACCGCGATCTCCAGCTGCCGGAGGCCAAGAACCGGCTACTTCGCGCAGAGATGACTGGAGCTGCAGCGGTGCGCTCCGGAGCGCCGCTTTTGCCGAAAGACGCCGGGAAGCGGCACTTGCTTTCGGCCAGCTGCGGAGCTGCGTATTCTGCCTCTCTAGTCGCCTACATCTTAGCGAAAAGCTTTTCCGCTCCAGTTCTCAAGGAGAAAGTGTACCAGCACTGCTCACTTAGCCCGACCTTGCCAGGAAATTGGATTTGCTGCACATTCCAAGGACACTGCATTTTCCTGGGCAAGCTGCAACCTGCTGGCAGGTGGCCGTGCTCTCTGCCCACTCCTGCCCAGTTCTTGGTACTAGCGGGCACGTTGCAGCCTGGCGAAGGCAAGAAACCTGGAGAGCTGTCACAGAGCAGAAGGGCAGCTGAGATGCTGAAAAGCAGCAAAGCTGAACAGCCTGCCTCAGCTTCAGCAGTGTGTAATTGACTGAAGGCGAAAAACCAAGCAGCAGATCAGAGGGCTTCTGTGCGCACGGAAGGCAATTGCAAGAATCCAGCAGCTGCTTCTTGCCAAGCGCAGACAGCTGCCTAGGTTCTTGTTCTTGACCAACTCACAGTTGCCCTTCTTTTCAGCAGCTGCCACCGTGTTCTCTGCATCTCGGAGCCTCTGGGGAGCAACAAGTATTTCCAAGGTGGGATGCATGACGACTATGTCAAAACCCAGGAAAGTTGTCCTGGAACACCTTCCATTTGCATGCCAAGAGTGAATTCAACAGGCAGGAGAGCGGCAGCCACCGTCCTGCAGCTGTCTGCGAGCTTCGCACACAAGCCGGCTTCTTCGCGGCTTTGTTCTTCGCCTCTTGCAAGCTACCGCGATCTCCGGCTGCCGGAGGCGAAGACGCGGCTACTTCGCGCACAGTTCACTGGAGCGGCAGCGGTGCGCTCCGAAGCGCCGCTTTTGCCGAAAGACGCCGGGAAGCGGCACTTGCTTTCGGCCAGCTGCGGAGCTGCGTATTCTGCCTCTCTAGTCGCCTACATCTTAGCGAAAAGCTTTTCCGCTCCAGTTCTCAAGGAGAAAGTGTACCAGCACTGCTCACTTAGCCCGACCTTGCCAGGAAATTGGATTTGCTGCACATTCCAAGGACACTGCATTTTCCTGGGCAAGCTGCAACCTGCTGGCAGGTGGCCGTGCTCTCTGCCCACTCCTGCCCAGTTCTTGGTAGTAGCGGGCACCTTGCAGCCTGGCGAAGGCAAGAAACCTGGAGAGCTGTCACAGAGCAGAAGGGCAGCTGAGATGCTGAAAAGCAGCAAAGCTGAACAGCCTGCCTCAGCTTCAGCAGTGTGTAATTGACTGAAGGCGAAAACCAAGCAGCAGATCAGAGGGCTTCTGTGCGCACGGAAGGCAATTGCAAGAATCCAGCAGCTGCTTCTTGCCAAGCACAGTCAGCTGCCTAGGTTCTTGCTTCTTGACCAACTCACAGTTGCCCTTCTTTTCAGCAGCTGCCACCGTGTTCTCTGCATCTCGGAGCCTCTGGGGAGCAACAAGAATTTCCAAGGTGGGATGCATGACGACTATGTCAAAACCCAGGAAAGTTGTCCTGGAACACCTTCCTTTGGCATGCCAAGAGTGAATTCAACAGGCAGGAGAGCGGCAGCCACCGTCCTGCAGCAGCCTGCGAGCTTCGCACACCAGCCGGCTTCTTCGCGGCTTCGTTCTTCGCCTCTTGCAAGCTACCGCGGTCTCCGGCTGCCGGAGGCGAAGAAGCGGCAACTTCGCGCACAGATGACTGGAGCGGCAGCGGTGCGCTCCGGAGCGCCGCTTTTGCCGAAAGACGCCGGGAAGCGGCACTTGCTTTCGGCCAGCTGCGGAGCTGCGTATTCTGCCTCTCTAGTCGCCTACATCTTAGTGAAAAGCTTTTCCGCTCCTGTTCTCAAGGAGAAAGTGTACCAGCACTGCTCACTTAGCCCGACCTTGCCAGGAAATTGGATTTGCTGCACATTCCAAGGACACTGCATTTTCCTGGGCAAGCTGCAACCTGCTGGCAGGTGGCCGTGCTCTCTGCCCACTCCTGCCCACTTCTTGGTAGTAGCGGGCACGTTGCAGCCTGGCGAAGGCAAGAAACCTCGAGAGCTGTCACAGAGCAGAAGGGCCGCTGAGATGCTGAAAAGCAGCAAAGCTGAACAGCCTGCCTCAGCTTCAGCAGTGTGTAATTGACTGAAGGGCAAAAACGAAGCAGCACATCAGAGGGCTTCTGTGCGCACGGAAGGCGATTGCAAGAATCCAGCAGCTGCTTCTTGCCAAGCACAGTCAGCTGCCTATGTTCTTGGTTTTTGACCAACTCACAGTTGCCCTTCTTTTCAGCAGCTGCCACCGTGTTCTCTGCATCTCAGAGCCTCTGGGGAGCAACAAGAATTTCCAAGGAGGGATGCATGACGACTATGTCAAAACCCAGGAAAGTTGTCCTGGAACACCTTCCTTTGGCATGCCAAGAGTGAATTCAACAGGCAGGAGAGCGGCAGGCACCGTCCTGCAGCAGCCTGCGAGCTTCGCACACAAGCCGGCTTCTTCGCGGCTTCGTTCTTCGCCTCTTGCAAGCTACCGCGATCTCCAGCTGCCGGAGGCGAAGAAGCGGCTACTTCGCGCACAGATGACTGGAGCGGCAGCGGTGCGCTCCGGAGCGCCGCTTTTGCCGAAAGACGCCGGGAAGCGGCACTTGCTTTCGGCCAGCTGCGGAGCTGCGTATTCTGCCTCTCTAGTCGCCTACATCTTAGCGAAAAGCTTTTCCGCTCCAGTTCTCAAGGAGAAAGTGTACCAGCACTGCTCACTTAGCCCGACCTTGCCAGGAAATGGGATTTGCTGCACATTCCAAGGACACTGCATTTTCCTGGGCAAGCTGCAACCTGCTGGCAGGTGGCCGTGCTCTCTGCCCACTCCTGCCCAGTTCTTGGTAGTAGCGGGCACGTTGCAGCCTGGCGAAGGCAAGAAACCTGGAGAGCTGTCACAGAGCAGAAGGGCAGCTGAGATGCTGAAAAGCAGCAAAGCTGAACAGCCTGCCTCAGCTTCAGCAGTGTGTAATTGACTGAAGGCGAAAAACCAAGCAGCAGATCAGAGGGCTTCTGTGCGCACGGAAGGCAATTGCAAGAATCCAGCAGCTGCTTCTTGCCAAGCACAGTCAGCTGCCTAGGTTCTTGCTTCTTGACCAACTCACAGTTGCCCTTCTTTTCAGCAGCTGCCACCGTGTTCTCTGCATCTCGGAGTCTCTGGGGAGCAACAAGAATTTCCAAGGAGGGATGCATGACGACTATGTCAAAACCCAGGAAAGTTGTCCTGGAACACCTTCCATTTGCATGCCAAGAGTGAATTCAAGAGGCAGGAGAGCGGCAGCCACCGTCCTGCAGCAGCCTGCGAGCTTCGCACACCAGCCGGCTTCTTCGCGGCTTCGTTCTTCGCCTCTTGCAAGCTACCGCGGTCTCCGGCTGCCGGAGGCGAAGAAGCGGCTACTTCGCGCACAGATGACTGGAGCGGCAGCGGTGCGCTCCGGAGCGCCGCTTTTGCCGAAAGACGCCGGGAAGCGGCACTTGCTTTCGGCCAGCTGCGGAGCTGCGTATTCTGCCTCTCTAGTCGCCTACATCTTAGTGAAAAGCTTTTCCGCTCCTGTTCTCAAGGAGAAAGTGTACCAGCACTGCTCACTTAGCCCGACCTTGCCAGGAAATTGGATTTGCTGCACATTCCAAGGACACTGCATTTTCCTGGGCAAGCTGCAACCTGCTGGCAGGTGGCCGTGCTCTCTGCCCACTCCTGCCCACTTCTTGGTAGTAGCGGGCACGTTGCAGCCTGGCGAAGGCAAGAAACCTCGAGAGCTGTCACAGAGCAGAAGGGCCGCTGAGATGCTGAAAAGCAGCAAAGCTGAACAGCCTGCCTCAGCTTCAGCAGTGTGTAATTGACTGAAGGGCAAAAACGAAGCAGCACATCAGAGGGCTTCTGTGCGCACGGAAGGCGATTGCAAGAATCCAGCAGCTGCTTCTTGCCAAGCACAGTCAGCTGCCTATGTTCTTGGTTTTTGACCAACTCACAGTTGCCCTTCTTTTCAGCAGCTGCCACCGTGTTCTCTGCATCTCAGAGCCTCTGGGGAGCAACAAGAATTTCCAAGGTGGGATGCATGACGACTATGTCAAAACCCAGGAAAGTTGTCCTGGAACACCTTCCTTTGGCATGCCAAGAGTGAATTCAGGAGGCAGGAGAGCGGCAGGCACCGTCCTGCAGCAGCCTGCGAGCTTCGCACACAAGCCGGCTTCTTCGCGGCTTCGTTCTTCGCCTCTTGCAAGCTACCGCGATCTCCGGCTGCCGGAGGCCAAGAAGCGGCTACTTCGCGCACAGATCACTGGAGCGGCAGCGGTGCGCTCCGGAGCGCCGCTTTTGCCGAAAGACGCCGGGAAGCGGCACTTGCTTTCGGCCAGCTGCGGAGCTGCGTATTCTGCCTCTCTAGTCGCCTACATCTTAGCGAAAAGCTTTTCCGCTCCAGTTCTCAAGGAGAAAGTGTACCAGCACTGCTCACTTAGCCCGACCTTGCCAGGAAATGGGATTTGCTGCACATTCCAAGGACACTGCATTTTCCTGGGCAAGCTGCAACCTGCTGGCAGGTGGCCGTGCTCTCTGCCCACTCCTGCCCAGTTCTTGGTAGTAGCGGGCACCTTGCAGCCTGGCGAAGGCAAGAAACCTGGAGAGCTGTCACAGAGCAGAAGGGCCGCTGAGATGCTGAAAAGCAGCAAAGCTGAACAGCCTGCCTCAGCTTCAGCAGTGTGTAATTGACTGAAGGCGAAAAACCAAGCAGCAGATCAGAGGGCTTCTGTGCGCACGGAAGGCAATTGCAAGAATCCAGCAGCTGCTTCTTGCCAAGCACAGTCAGCTGCCTAGGTTCTTGCTTCTTGACCAACTCACAGTTGCCCTTCTTTTCAGCAGCTGCCACCGTGTTCTCTGCATCTCGGAGCCTCTGGGGAGCAACAAGAATTTCCAAGGAGGGATGCATGACGACTATGTCAAAACCCAGGAAAGTTGTCCTGGAACACCTTCCTTTGGCATGCCAAGAGTGAATTCAACAGGCAGGAGAGCGGCAGGCACCGTCCTGCTGCAGCCTGCGAGCTTCGCACACAAGCCGGCTTCTTCGCGGCTTCGTTCTTCGCCTCTTGCAAGCTACCGCGATCTCCAGCTGCCGGAGGCCAAGAACCGGCTACTTCGCGCAGAGATGACTGGAGCGGCAGCGGTGCGCTCCGGAGCGCCGCTTTTGCCGAAAGACGCCGGGAAGCGGCACTTGCTTTCGGCCAGCTGCGGAGCTGCGTATTCTGCCTCTCTAGTCGCCTACATCTTAGCGAAAAGCTTTTCCGCTCCAGTTCTCAAGGAGAAAGTGTACCAGCACTGCTCACTTAGCCCGACCTTGCCAGGAAATGGGATTTGCTGCACATTCCAAGGACACTGCATTTTCCTGGGCAAGCTGCAACCTGCTGGCAGATGGCCGTGCTCTCTGCCCACTCCTGCCCAGTTCTTGGTACTAGCGGGCACGTTGCAGCCTGGCGAAGGCAAGAAACCTGGAGAGCTGTCACAGAGCAGAAGGGCAGCTGAGATGCTGAAAAGCAGCAAAGCTGAACAGCCTGCCTCAGCTTCAGCAGTGTGTAATTGACTGAAAGCGAAAAACCAAGCAGCAGATCAGAGGGTTTCTGTGCGCACGGAAGGCAATTGCAAGAATTTAGCAGCTGCTTCTTGCCAAGCGCAGACAGCTGCCTAGGTTCTTGCTTCTTGACCAACTCACAGTTGCCCTTCTTTTCAGCAGCTGCCACCGTGTTCTCTGCATCTCGGAGCCTCTGGGGAGCAACAAGTATTTCCAAGGTGGGATGCATGACGACTATGTCAAAACCCAGGAAAGTTGTCCTGGAACACCTTCCATTTGCATGCCAAGAGTGAATTCAACAGGCAGGAGAGCGGCAGCCACCGTCCTGCAGCTGTCTGCCAGCTTCGCACACAAGCCGGCTTCTTCGCGGCTTTGTTCTTCGCCTCTTGCAAGCTACCGCGATCTCCGGCTGCCGGAGGCGAAGAAGCGGCTACTCCGCGCACAGTTCACTGGAGCGGCAGCGGTGCGCTCCGAAGCGCCGCTTTTGCCGAAAGACGCCGGGAAGCGGCACTTGCTTTCGGCCAGCTGCGGAGCTGCGTATTCTGCCTCTCTAGTCGCCTACATCTTAGCGAAAAGCTTTTCCGCTCCAGTTCTCAAGGAGAAAGTGTACCAGCACTGCTCACTTAGCCCGACCTTGCCAGGAAATGGGATTTGCTGCACATTCCAAGGACACTGCATTTTCCTGGGCAAGCTGCAACCTGCTGGCAGGTGGCCGTGCTCTCTGCCCACTCCTGCCCACTTCTTGGTAGTAGCGGGCACGTTGCAGCCTGGCGAAGGCAAGAAACCTGGAGAGCTGTCACAGAGCAGAAGGGCAGCTGAGATGCTGAAAAGCAGCAAAGCTGAACAGCCTGCCTCAGCTTCAGCAGTGTGTAATTGACTGAAGGCGAAAAACCAAGCAGCAGATCAGAGGGCTTCTGTGCGCACGGAAGGCAATTGCAAGAATCCAGCAGCTGCTTCTTGCCAAGCACAGTCAGCTGCCTAGGTTCTTGCTTCTTGACCAACTCACAGTTGCCCTTCTTTTCAGCAGCTGCCACCGTGTTCTCTGCATCTCGGAGTCTCTGGGGAGCAACAAGAATTTCCAAGGAGGGATGCATGACGACTATGTCAAAACCCAGGAAAGTTGTCCTGGAACACCTTCCATTTGCATGCCAAGAGTGAATTCAACAGGCAGGAGAGCGGCAGGCACCGTCCTGCAGCAGCCTGCGAGCTTCGCACACAAGCCGGCTTCTTCGCGGCTTCGTTCTTCGCCTCTTGCAAGCTACCGCGGTCTCCGGCTGCCGGAGGCGAAGAAGCGGCTACTTCGCGCACAGATGACTGGAGCGGCAGCGGTGCGCTCCGGAGCGCCGCTTTTGCCGAAAGACGCCGGGAAGCGGCACTTGCTTTCGGCCAGCTGCGGAGCTGCGTATTCTGCCTCTCTAGTCGCCTACATCTTAGCGAAAAGCTTTCCCGCACCAGTTCTCAAGGAGAAAGTGTACCAGCACTGCTCACTTAGACCGACCTTGCCAGGAAATGGGATTTGCTGCACATTCCAAGGACACTGCATTTTCCTGGGCAAGCTGCAACCTGCTGGCAGGTGGCCGTGCTCTCTGCCCACTCCTGCCCACTTCTTGGTAGTAGCGGGCACCTTGCAGCCTGGCGAAGGCAAGAAACCTCGAGAGCTGTCACAGAGCAGAAGGGCCGCTGAGATGCTGAAAAGCAGCAAAGCTGAACAGCCTGCCTCAGCTTCAGCAGTGTGTAATTGACTGAAGGCGAAAAACCAAGCAGCAGATCAGAGGGCTTCTGTGCGCACGGAAGGCGATTGCAAGAATCCAGCAGCTGCTTCTTGCCAAGCACAGTCAGCTGCCTAGGTTCTTGCTTCTTGACCAACTCACAGTTGCCCTTCTTTTCAGCAGCTGCCACCGTGTTCTCTGCATCTCGGAGCCTCTGGGGAGCAACAAGAATTTCCAAGGTGGGATGCATGACGACTATGTCAAAACCCAGGAAAGTTGTCCTGGAACACCTTCCTTTGGCATGCCAAGAGTGAATTCAACAGGCAGGAGAGCGGCAGGCACCGTCCTGCAGCAGCCTGCGAGCTTCGCACACAAGCCGGCTTCTTCGCGGCTTCGTTCTTCGCCTCTTGCAAGCTACCGCGGTCTCCGGCTGCCGGAGGCGAAGAAGCGGCTACTTCGCGCACAGATGACTGGAGCGGCAGCGGTGCGCTCCGGAGCGCCGCTTTTGCCGAAAGACGCCGGGAAGCGGCACTTGCTTTCGGCCAGCTGCGGAGTGCGTATTCTGCCTCTCTAGTCGCCTACATCTTAGTGAAAAGCTTTTCCGCTCCTGTTCTCAAGGAGAAAGTGTACCAGCACTGCTCACTTAGCCCGACCTTGCCAGGAAATTGGATTTGCTGCACATTCCAAGGACACTGCATTTTCCTGGGCAAGCTGCAACCTGCTGGCAGGTGGCCGTGCTCTCTGCCCACTCCTGCCCAGTTCTTGGTAGTAGCCGCCACGTTGCAGCCTGGCGAAGGCAAGAAACCTGGAGAGCTGTCACAGAGCAGAAGGGCAGCTGAGATGCTGAAAAGCAGCAAAGCTGAACAGCCTGCCTCAGCTTCAGCAGTGTGTAATTGACTGAAGGCGAAAAACCAAGCAGCAGATCAGAGGGTTTCTGTGCGCACGGAAGGCAATTGCAAGAATCCAGCAGCTGCTTCTTGCCAAGCGCAGACAGCTGCCTAGGTTCTTGTTCTTGACCAACTCACAGTTGCCCTTCTTTTCAGCAGCTGCCACCGTGTTCTCTGCATCTCGGAGCCTCTGGGGAGCAACAAGTATTTCCAAGGTGGGATGCATGACGACTATGTCAAAACCCAGGAAAGTTGTCCTGGAACACCTTCCATTTGCATGCCAAGAGTGAATTCAACAGGCAGGAGAGCGGCAGCCACCGTCCTGCAGCTGTCTGCGAGCTTCGCACACAAGCCGGCTTCTTCGCGGCTTCGTTCTTCGCCTCTTGCAAGCTACCGCGATCTCCGGCTGCCGGAGGCGAAGACGCGGCTACTTCGCGCACAGTTCACTGGAGCGGCAGCGGTGCGCTCCGAAGCGCCGCTTTTGCCGAAAGACGCCGGGAAGCGGCACTTGCTTTCGGCCAGCTGCGGAGCTGCGTATTCTGCCTCTCTAGTCGCCTACATCTTAGCGAAAAGCTTTTCCGCTCCAGTTCTCAAGGAGAAAGTGTACCAGCACTGCTCACTTAGCCCGACCTTGCCAGGAAATGGGATTTGCTGCACATTCCAAGGACACTGCATTTTCCTGGGCAAGCTGCAACCTGCTGGCAGGTGGCCGTGCTCTCTGCCCACTCCTGCCCACTTCTTGGTAGTAGCGGGCACCTTGCAGCCTGGCGAAGGCAAGAAACCTGGAGAGCTGTCACAGAGCAGAAGGGCAGCTGAGATGCTGAAAAGCAGCAAAGCTGAACAGCCTGCCTCAGCTTCAGCAGTGTGTAATTGACTGAAGGCGAAAACCAAGCAGCAGATCAGAGGGCTTCTGTGCGCACGGAAGGCAATTGCAAGAATCCAGCAGCTGCTTCTTGCCAAGCACAGTCAGCTGCCTAGGTTCTTGCTTCTTGACCAACTCACAGTTGCCCTTCTTTTCAGCAGCTGCCACCGTGTTCTCTGCATCTCGGAGCCTCTGGGGAGCAACAAGAATTTCCAAGGAGGGATGCATGACGACTATGTCAAAACCCAGGAAAGTTGTCCTGGAACACCTTCCTTTGGCATGCCAAGAGTGAATTCAGGAGGCAGGAGAGCGGCAGGCACCGTCCTGCAGCAGCCTGCGAGCTTCGCACACAAGCCGGCTTCTTCGCGGCTTCGTTCTTCGCCTCTTGCAAGCTACCGCGATCTCCAGCTGCCGGAGGCGAAGAAGCGGCTACTTCGCGCAGAGATGACTGGAGCGGCAGCGGTGCGCTCCGGAGCGCCGCTTTTGCCGAAAGACGCCGGGAAGCGGCACTTGCTTTCGGCCAGCTGCGGAGCTGCGTATTCTGCCTCTCTAGTCGCCTACATCTTAGCGAAAAGCTTTTCCGCTCCAGTTCTCAAGGAGAAAGTGTACCAGCACTGCTCACTTAGCCCGACCTTGCCAGGAAATGGGATTTGCTGCACATTCCAAGGACACTGCATTTTCCTGGGCAAGCTGCAACCTGCTGGCAGGTGGCCGTGCTCTCTGCCCACTCCTGCCCACTTCTTGGTAGTAGCGGGCACGTTGCAGCCTGGCGAAGGCAAGAAACCTGGAGAGCTGTCACAGAGCAGAAGGGCAGCTGAGATGCTGAAAAGCAGCAAAGCTGAACAGCCTGCCTCAGCTTCAGCAGTGTGTAATTGACTGAAGGCGAAAAACCAAGCAGCAGATCAGAGGGCTTCTGTGCGCACGGAAGGCAATTGCAAGAATCCAGCAGCTGCTTCTTGCCAAGCACAGTCAGCTGCCTAGGTTCTTGCTTCTTGACCAACTCACAGTTGCCCTTCTTTTCAGCAGCTGCCACCGTGTTCTCTGCATCTCGGAGCCTCTGGGGAGCAACAAGAATTTCCAAGGAGGGATGCATGACGACTATGTCAAAACCCAGGAAAGTTGTCCTGGAACACCTTCCTTTGGCATGCCAAGAGTGAATTCAACAGGCAGGAGAGCGGCAGGCACCGTCCTGCTGCAGCCTGCGAGCTTCGCACACAAGCCGGCTTCTTCGCGGCTTCGTTCTTCGCCTCTTGCAAGCTACCGCGATCTCCAGCTGCCGGAGGCCAAGAACCGGCTACTTCGCGCAGAGATGACTGGAGCTGCAGCGGTGCGCTCCGGAGCGCCGCTTTTGCCGAAAGACGCCGGGAAGCGGCACTTGCTTTCGGCCAGCTGCGGAGCTGCGTATTCTGCCTCTCTAGTCGCCTACATCTTAGCGAAAAGCTTTTCCGCTCCAGTTCTCAAGGAGAAAGTGTACCAGCACTGCTCACTTAGCCCGACCTTGCCAGGAAATTGGATTTGCTGCACATTCCAAGGACACTGCATTTTCCTGGGCAAGCTGCAACCTGCTGGCAGGTGGCCGTGCTCTCTGCCCACTCCTGCCCAGTTCTTGGTACTAGCGGGCACGTTGCAGCCTGGCGAAGGCAAGAAACCTGGAGAGCTGTCACAGAGCAGAAGGGCAGCTGAGATGCTGAAAAGCAGCAAAGCTGAACAGCCTGCCTCAGCTTCAGCAGTGTGTAATTGACTGAAGGCGAAAAACCAAGCAGCAGATCAGAGGGCTTCTGTGCGCACGGAAGGCAATTGCAAGAATCCAGCAGCTGCTTCTTGCCAAGCGCAGACAGCTGCCTAGGTTCTTGTTCTTGACCAACTCACAGTTGCCCTTCTTTTCAGCAGCTGCCACCGTGTTCTCTGCATCTCGGAGCCTCTGGGGAGCAACAAGTATTTCCAAGGTGGGATGCATGACGACTATGTCAAAACCCAGGAAAGTTGTCCTGGAACACCTTCCATTTGCATGCCAAGAGTGAATTCAACAGGCAGGAGAGCGGCAGCCACCGTCCTGCAGCTGTCTGCGAGCTTCGCACACAAGCCGGCTTCTTCGCGGCTTTGTTCTTCGCCTCTTGCAAGCTACCGCGATCTCCGGCTGCCGGAGGCGAAGACGCGGCTACTTCGCGCACAGTTCACTGGAGCGGCAGCGGTGCGCTCCGAAGCGCCGCTTTTGCCGAAAGACGCCGGGAAGCGGCACTTGCTTTCGGCCAGCTGCGGAGCTGCGTATTCTGCCTCTCTAGTCGCCTACATCTTAGCGAAAAGCTTTTCCGCTCCAGTTCTCAAGGAGAAAGTGTACCAGCACTGCTCACTTAGCCCGACCTTGCCAGGAAATTGGATTTGCTGCACATTCCAAGGACACTGCATTTTCCTGGGCAAGCTGCAACCTGCTGGCAGGTGGCCGTGCTCTCTGCCCACTCCTGCCCAGTTCTTGGTAGTAGCGGGCACCTTGCAGCCTGGCGAAGGCAAGAAACCTGGAGAGCTGTCACAGAGCAGAAGGGCAGCTGAGATGCTGAAAAGCAGCAAAGCTGAACAGCCTGCCTCAGCTTCAGCAGTGTGTAATTGACTGAAGGCGAAAACCAAGCAGCAGATCAGAGGGCTTCTGTGCGCACGGAAGGCAATTGCAAGAATCCAGCAGCTGCTTCTTGCCAAGCACAGTCAGCTGCCTAGGTTCTTGCTTCTTGACCAACTCACAGTTGCCCTTCTTTTCAGCAGCTGCCACCGTGTTCTCTGCATCTCGGAGCCTCTGGGGAGCAACAAGAATTTCCAAGGAGGGATGCATGACGACTATGTCAAAACCCAGGAAAGTTGTCCTGGAACACCTTCCATTTGCATGCCAAGAGTGAATTCAAGAGGCAGGAGAGCGGCAGCCACCGTCCTGCAGCTGTCTGCGAGCTTTGCACACAAGCCGGCTTCTTCGCGGCTTCGTTCTTCGCCTCTTGCAAGCTACCGCGATCTCCGGCTGCCGGGGGCCAAGAAGCGGCTACTTCGCGCACAGATGACTGGAGCGGCAGTGGTGCGCTCCAGAGCGCCGCTTTTGCCGAAAGACGCCGGGAAGCGGCACTTGCTTTCGGCCAGCTGCGGAGCTGCGTATTCTGCCTCTCTAGTCGCCTACATCTTAGTGAAAAGCTTTTCCGCTCCTGTTCTCAAGGAGAAAGTGTACCAGCACTGCTCACTTAGCCCGACCTTGCCAGGAAATTGGATTTGCTGCACATTCCAAGGACACTGCATTTTCCTGGGCAAGCTGCAACCTGCTGGCAGGTGGCCGTGCTCTCTGCCCACTCCTGCCCACTTCTTGGTAGTAGCGGGCACGTTGCAGCCTGGCGAAGGCAAGAAACCTGGAGAGCTGTCACAGAGCAGAAGGGCCGCTGAGATGCTGAAAAGCAGCAAAGCTGAACAGCCTGCCTCAGCTTCAGCAGTGTGTAATTGACTGAAGGCGAAAAACCAAGCAGCACATCAGAGGGCTTCTGTGCGCACGGAAGGCGATTGCAAGAATCCAGCAGCTGCTTCTTGCCAAGCACAGTCAGCTGCCTAGGTTCTTGCTTCTTGACCAACTCACAGTTGCCCTTCTTTTCAGCAGCTGCCACCGTGTTCTCTGCATCTCAGAGCCTCTGGGGAGCAACAAGAATTTCCAAGGTGGGATGCATGACGACTATGTCAAAACCCAGGAAAGTTGTCCTGGAACACCTTCCTTTGGCATGCCAAGAGTGAATTCAGGAGGCAGGAGAGCGGCAGGCACCGTCCTGCAGCAGCCTGCGAGCTTCGCACACAAGCCGGCTTCTTCGCGGCTTCGTTCTTCGCCTCTTGCAAGCTACCGCGATCTCCAGCTGCCGGAGGCGAAGAAGCGGCTACTTCGCGCACAGATGACTGGAGCGGCAGCGGTGCGCTCCGGAGCGCCGCTTTTGCCGAAAGACGCCGGGAAGCGGCACTTGCTTTCGGCCAGCTGCGGAGCTGCGTATTCTGCCTCTCTAGTCGCCTACATCTTAGCGAAAAGCTTTTCCGCTCCAGTTCTCAAGGAGAAAGTGTACCAGCACTGCTCACTTAGCTCGACCTTGCCAGGAAATGGGATTTGCTGCACATTCCAAGGACACTGCATTTTCCTGGGCAAGCTGCAACCTGCTGGCAGATGGCCGTGCTCTCTGCCCACTCCTGCCCAGTTCTTGGTAGTAGCCGCCACGTTGCAGCCTGGCGAAGGCAAGAAACCTGGAGAGCTGTCACAGAGCAGAAGGGCCGCTGAGATGCTGAAAAGCAGCAAAGCTGAACAGCCTGCCTCAGCTTCAGCAGTGTGTAATTGACTGAAGGCGAAAAACCAAGCAGCAGATCAGAGGGCTTCTGTGCGCACGGAAGGCAATTGCAAGAATCCAGCAGCTGCTTCTTGCCAAGCACAGTCAGCTGCCTAGGTTCTTGCTTCTTGACCAACTCACAGTTGCCCTTCTTTTCAGCAGCTGCCACCGTGTTCTCTGCATCTCGGAGCCTCTGGGGAGCAACAAGAATTTCCAAGGAGGGATGCATGACGACTATGTCAAAACCCAGGAAAGTTGTCCTGGAACACCTTCCTTTGGCATGCCAAGAGTGAATTCAACAGGCAGGAGAGCGGCAGGCACCGTCCTGCTGCAGCCTGCGAGCTTCGCACACAAGCCGGCTTCTTCGCGGCTTCGTTCTTCGCCTCTTGCAAGCTACCGCGATCTCCAGCTGCCGGAGGCCAAGAAGCGGCTACTTCGCGCAGAGATGACTGGAGCGGCAGCGGTGCGCTCCGGAGCGCCGCTTTTGCCGAAAGACGCCGGGAAGCGGCACTTGCTTTCGGCCAGCTGCGGAGCTGCGTATTCTGCCTCTCTAGTCGCCTACATCTTAGCGAAAAGCTTTTCCGCTCCAGTTCTCAAGGAGAAAGTGTACCAGCACTGCTCACTTAGCCCGACCTTGCCAGGAAATGGGATTTGCTGCACATTCCAAGGACACTGCATTTTCCTGGGCAAGCTGCAACCTGCTGGCAGGTGGCCGTGCTCTCTGCCCACTCCTGCCCAGTTCTTGGTACTAGCGGGCACGTTGCAGCCTGGCGAAGGCAAGAAACCTGGAGAGCTGTCACAGAGCAGAAGGGCAGCTGAGATGCTGAAAAGCAGCAAAGCTGAACAGCCTGCCTCAGCTTCAGCAGTGTGTAATTGACTGAAGGCGAAAAACCAAGCAGCAGATCAGAGGGTTTCTGTGCGCACGGAAGGCAATTGCAAGAATCCAGCAGCTGCTTCTTGCCAAGCGCAGACAGCTGCCTAGGTTCTTGCTTCTTGACCAACTCACAGTTGCCCTTCTTTTCAGCAGCTGCCACCGTGTTCTCTGCATCTCGGAGCCTCTGGGGAGCAACAAGAATTTCCAAGGTGGGATGCATGACGACTATGTCAAAACCCAGGAAAGTTGTCCTGGAACACCTTCCATTTGCATGCCAAGAGTGAATTCAAGAGGCAGGAGAGCGGCAGCCACCGTCCTGCAGCTGTCTGCGAGCTTTGCACACAAGCCGGCTTCTTCGCGGCTTCGTTCTTCGCCTCTTGCAAGCTACCGCGATCTCCGGCTGCCGGGGGCCAAGAAGCGGCTACTTCGCGCACAGATGACTGGAGCGGCAGCGGTGCGCTCCGGAGCGCCGCTTTTGCCGAAAGACGCCGGGAAGCGGCACTTGCTTTCGGCCAGCTGCGGAGCCGCGTATTCTGCCTCTCTAGTCGCCTACATCTTAGCGAAAAGCTTTCCCGCACCAGTTCTCAAGGAGAAAGTGTACCAGCACTGCTCACTTAGACCGACCTTGCCAGGAAATTGGATTTGCTGCACATTCCAAGGACACTGCATTTTCCTGGGCAAGCTGCAACCTGCTGGCAGGTGGCCGTGCTCTCTGCCCACTCCTGCCCAGTTCTTGGTAGTAGCGGGCACCTTGCAGCCTGGCGAAGGCAAGAAACCTGGAGAGCTGTCACAGAGCAGAAGGGCAGCTGAGATGCTGAAAAGCAGCAAAGCTGAACAGCCTGCCTCAGCTTCAGCAGTGTGTAATTGACTGAAGGCGAAAACCAAGCAGCAGATCAGAGGGCTTCTGTGCGCACGGAAGGCAATTGCAAGAATCCAGCAGCTGCTTCTTGCCAAGCACAGTCAGCTGCCTAGGTTCTTGCTTCTTGACCAACTCACAGTTGCCCTTCTTTTCAGCAGCTGCCACCGTGTTCTCTGCATCTCGGAGCCTCTGGGGAGCAACAAGAATTTCCAAGTTGGGATGCATGACGACTATGTCAAAACCCAGGAAAGTTGTCCTGGAACACCTTCCTTTGGCATGCCAAGAGTGAATTCAGGAGGCAGGAGAGCGGCAGGCACCGTCCTGCAGCAGCCTGCGAGCTTCGCACACAAGCCGGCTTCTTCGCGGCTTCGTTCTTCGCCTCTTGCAAGCTACCGCGATCTCCAGCTGCCGGAGGCGAAGAAGCGGCTACTTCGCGCAGAGATGACTGGAGCGGCAGCGGTGCGCTCCGGAGCGCCGCTTTTGCCGAAAGACGCCGGGAAGCGGCACTTGCTTTCGGCCAGCTGCGGAGCTGCGTATTCTGCCTCTCTAGTCGCCTACATCTTAGCGAAAAGCTTTTCCGCTCCAGTTCTCAAGGAGAAAGTGTACCAGCACTGCTCACTTAGCCCGACCTTGCCAGGAAATGGGATTTGCTGCACATTCCAAGGACACTGCATTTTCCTGGGCAAGCTGCAACCTGCTGGCAGGTGGCCGTGCTCTCTGCCCACTCCTGCCCAGTTCTTGGTAGTAGCGGGCACGTTGCAGCCTGGCGAAGGCAAGAAACCTGGAGAGCTGTCACAGAGCAGAAGGGCAGCTGAGATGCTGAAAAGCAGCAAAGCTGAACAGCCTGCCTCAGCTTCAGCAGTGTGTAATTGACTGAAGGCGAAAAACCAAGCAGCAGATCAGAGGGCTTCTGTGCGCACGGAAGGCAATTGCAAGAATCCAGCAACTGCTTCTTGCCAAGCACAGTCAGCTGCCTAGGTTCTTGCTTCTTGACCAACTCACAGTTGCCCTTCTTTTCAGCAGCTGCCACCGTGTTCTCTGCATCTCGGAGCCTCTGGGGAGCAACAAGAATTTCCAAGGAGGGATGCATGACGACTATGTCAAAACCCAGGAAAGTTGTCCTGGAACACCTTCCTTTGGCATGCCAAGAGTGAATTCAACAGGCAGGAGAGCGGCAGGCACCGTCCTGCTGCAGCCTGCGAGCTTCGCACACAAGCCGGCTTCTTCGCGGCTTCGTTCTTCGCCTCTTGCAAGCTACCGCGATCTCCAGCTGCCGGAGGCCAAGAAGCGGCTACTTCGCGCAGAGATGACTGGAGCGGCAGCGGTGCGCTCCGGAGCGCCGCTTTTGCCGAAAGACGCCGGGAAGCGGCACTTGCTTTCGGCCAGCTGCGGAGCTGCGTATTCTGCCTCTCTAGTCGCCTACATCTTAGCGAAAAGCTTTTCCGCTCCAGTTCTCAAGGAGAAAGTGTACCAGCACTGCTCACTTAGCCCGACCTTGCCAGGAAATGGGATTTGCTGCACATTCCAAGGACACTGCATTTTCCTGGGCAAGCTGCAACCTGCTGGCAGGTGGCCGTGCTCTCTGCCCACTCCTGCCCAGTTCTTGGTACTAGCGGGCACGTTGCAGCCTGGCGAAGGCAAGAAACCTGGAGAGCTGTCACAGAGCAGAAGGGCAGCTGAGATGCTGAAAAGCAGCAAAGCTGAACAGCCTGCCTCAGCTTCAGCAGTGTGTAATTGACTGAAGGCGAAAAACCAAGCAGCAGATCAGAGGGTTTCTGTGCGCACGGAAGGCAATTGCAAGAATCCAGCAGCTGCTTCTTGCCAAGCGCAGACAGCTGCCTAGGTTCTTGCTTCTTGACCAACTCACAGTTGCCCTTCTTTTCAGCAGCTGCCACCGTGTTCTCTGCATCTCGGAGCCTCTGGGGAGCAACAAGAATTTCCAAGGTGGGATGCATGACGACTATGTCAAAACCCAGGAAAGTTGTCCTGGAACACCTTCCATTTGCATGCCAAGAGTGAATTCAAGAGGCAGGAGAGCGGCAGCCACCGTCCTGCAGCTGTCTGCGAGCTTTGCACACAAGCCGGCTTCTTCGCGGCTTCGTTCTTCGCCTCTTGCAAGCTACCGCGATCTCCGGCTGCCGGGGGCCAAGAAGCGGCTACTTCGCGCACAGATGACTGGAGCGGCAGCGGTGCGCTCCGGAGCGCCGCTTTTGCCGAAAGACGCCGGGAAGCGGCACTATCTTTCGGCCAGCTGCGGAGCCGCGTATTCTGCCTCTCTAGTCGCCTACATCTTAGCGAAAAGCTTTCCCGCACCAGTTCTCAAGGAGAAAGTGTACCAGCACTGCTCACTTAGACCGACCTTGCCAGGAAATGGGATTTGCTGCACATTCCAAGGACACTGCATTTTCCTGGGCAAGCTGCAACCTGCTGGCAGGTGGCCGTGCTCTCTGCCCACTCCTGCCCAGTTCTTGGTAGTAGCGGGCACCTTGCAGCCTGGCGAAGGCAAGAAACCTGGAGAGCTGTCACAGAGCAGAAGGGCAGCTGAGATGCTGAAAAGCAGCAAAGCTGAACAGCCTGCCTCAGCTTCAGCAGTGTGTAATTGACTGAAGGCGAAAACCAAGCAGCAGATCAGAGGGCTTCTGTGCGCACGGAAGGCAATTGCAAGAATCCAGCAGCTGCTTCTTGCCAAGCACAGTCAGCTGCCTAGGTTCTTGCTTCTTGACCAACTCACAGTTGCCCTTCTTTTCAGCAGCTGCCACCGTGTTCTCTGCATCTCGGAGCCTCTGGGGAGCAACAAGAATTTCCAAGGAGGGATGCATGACGACTATGTCAAAACCCAGGAAAGTTGTCCTGGAACACCTTCCTTTGGCATGCCAAGAGTGAATTCAGGAGGCAGGAGAGCGGCAGGCACCGTCCTGCAGCAGCCTGCGAGCTTCGCACACAAGCCGGCTTCTTCGCGGCTTCGTTCTTCGCCTCTTGCAAGCTACCGCGATCTCCAGCTGCCGGAGGCGAAGAAGCGGCTACTTCGCGCAGAGATGACTGGAGCGGCAGCGGTGCGCTCCGGAGCGCCGCTTTTGCCGAAAGACGCCGGGAAGCGGCACTTGCTTTCGGCCAGCTGCGGAGCTGCGTATTCTGCCTCTCTAGTCGCCTACATCTTAGCGAAAAGCTTTTCCGCTCCAGTTCTCAAGGAGAAAGTGTACCAGCACTGCTCACTTAGCCCGACCTTGCCAGGAAATGGGATTTGCTGCACATTCCAAGGACACTGCATTTTCCTGGGCAAGCTGCAACCTGCTGGCAGGTGGCCGTGCTCTCTGCCCACTCCTGCCCAGTTCTTGGTAGTAGCGGGCACGTTGCAGCCTGGCGAAGGCAAGAAACCTGGAGAGCTGTCACAGAGCAGAAGGGCAGCTGAGATGCTGAAAAGCAGCAAAGCTGAACAGCCTGCCTCAGCTTCAGCAGTGTGTAATTGACTGAAGGCGAAAAACCAAGCAGCAGATCAGAGGGCTTCTGTGCGCACGGAAGGCAATTGCAAGAATCCAGCAACTGCTTCTTGCCAAGCACAGTCAGCTGCCTAGGTTCTTGCTTCTTGACCAACTCACAGTTGCCCTTCTTTTCAGCAGCTGCCACCGTGTTCTCTGCATCTCGGAGCCTCTGGGGAGCAACAAGAATTTCCAAGGAGGGATGCATGACGACTATGTCAAAACCCAGGAAAGTTGTCCTGGAACACCTTCCTTTGGCATGCCAAGAGTGAATTCAACAGGCAGGAGAGCGGCAGGCACCGTCCTGCTGCAGCCTGCGAGCTTCGCACACAAGCCGGCTTCTTCGCGGCTTCGTTCTTCGCCTCTTGCAAGCTACCGCGATCTCCAGCTGCCGGAGGCGAAGAAGCGGCTACTTCGCGCAGAGATGACTGGAGCGGCAGCGGTGCGCTCCGGAGCGCCGCTTTTGCCGAAAGACGCCGGGAAGCGGCACTTGCTTTCGGCCAGCTGCGGAGCTGCGTATTCTGCCTCTCTAGTCGCCTACATCTTAGCGAAAATCTTTTCCGCTCCAGTTCTCAAGGAGAAAGTGTACCAGCACTGCTCACTTAGCCCGACCTTGCCAGGAAATTGGATTTGCTGCACATTCCAAGGACACTGCATTTTCCTGGGCAAGCTGCAACCTGCTGGCAGGTGGCCGTGCTCTCTGCCCACTCCTGCCCAGTTCTTGGTACTAGCGGGCACGTTGCAGCCTGGCGAAGGCAAGAAACCTGGAGAGCTGTCACAGAGCAGAAGGGCAGCTGAGATGCTGAAAAGCAGCAAAGCTGAACAGCCTGCCTCAGCTTCAGCAGTGTGTAATTGACTGAAGGCGAAAAACCAAGCAGCAGATCAGAGGGTTTCTGTGCGCACGGAAGGCAATTGCAAGAATCCAGCAGCTGCTTCTTGCCAAGCGCAGACAGCTGCCTAGGTTCTTGTTCTTGACCAACTCACAGTTGCCCTTCTTTTCAGCAGCTGCCACCGTGTTCTCTGCATCTCGGAGCCTCTGGGGAGCAACAAGTATTTCCAAGGTGGGATGCATGACGACTATGTCAAAACCCAGGAAAGTTGTCCTGGAACACCTTCCATTTGCATGCCAAGAGTGAATTCAACAGGCAGGAGAGCGGCAGCCACCGTCCTGCAGCTGTCTGCGAGCTTCGCACACAAGCCGGCTTCTTCGCGGCTTCGTTCTTCGCCTCTTGCAAGCTACCGCGGTCTCCGGCTGCCGGAGGCGAAGAAGCGGCTACTTCGCGCACAGATGACTGGAGCGGCAGCGGTGCGCTCCAGAGCGCCGCTTTTGCCGAAAGACGCCGGGAAGCGGCACTTGCTTTCGGCCAGCTGCGGAGCCGCGTATTCTGCCTCTCTAGTCGCCTACATCTTAGCGAAAAGCTTTCCCGCACCAGTTCTCAAGGAGAAAGTGTACCAGCACTGCTCACTTAGACCGACCTTGCCAGGAAATGGGATTTGCTGCACATTCCAAGGACACTGCATTTTCCTGGGCAAGCTGCAACCTGCTGGCAGGTGGCCGTGCTCTCTGCCCACTCCTGCCCAGTTCTTGGTAGTAGCGGGCACGTTGCAGCCTGGCGAAGGCAAGAAACCTGGAGAGCTGTCACAGAGCAGAAGGGCAGCTGAGATGCTGAAAAGCAGCAAAGCTGAACAGCCTGCCTCAGCTTCAGCAGTGTGTAATTGACTGAAGGCGAAAAACCAAGCAGCAGATCAGAGGGCTTCTGTGCGCACGGAAGGCAATTGCAAGAATCCAGCAGCTGCTTCTTGCCAAGCACAGTCAGCTGCCTAGGTTCTTGGTTTTTGACCAACTCACAGTTGCCCTTCTTTTCAGCAGCTGCCACCGTGTTCTCTGCATCTCGGAGCCTCTGGGGAGCAACAAGAATTTCCAAGGTGGGATGCATGACGACTATGTCAAAACCCAGGAAAGTTGTCCTGGAACACCTTCCTTTGGCATGCCAAGAGTGAATTCAACAGGCAGGAGAGCGGCAGCCACCGTCCTGCAGCAGCCTGCGAGCTTCGCACACCAGCCGGCTTCTTCGCGGCTTCGTTCTTCGCCTCTTGCAAGCTACCGCGGTCTCCGGCTGCCGGAGGCGAAGAAGCGGCTACTTCGCGCACAGATGACTGGAGCGGCAGCGGTGCGCTCCGGAGCGCCGCTTTTGCCGAAAGACGCCGGGAAGCGGCACTTGCTTTCGGCCAGCTGCGGAGCTGCGTATTCTGCCTCTCTAGTCGCCTACATCTTAGTGAAAAGCTTTTCCGCTCCTGTTCTCAAGGAGAAAGTGTACCAGCACTGCTCACTTAGCCCGACCTTGCCAGGAAATTGGATTTGCTGCACATTCCAAGGACACTGCATTTTCCTGGGCAAGCTGCAACCTGCTGGCAGGTGGCCGTGCTCTCTGCCCACTCCTGCCCACTTCTTGGTAGTAGCGGGCACGTTGCAGCCTGGCGAAGGCAAGAAACCTCGAGAGCTGTCACAGAGCAGAAGGGCCGCTGAGATGCTGAAAAGCAGCAAAGCTGAACAGCCTGCCTCAGCTTCAGCAGTGTGTAATTGACTGAAGGGCAAAAACGAAGCAGCACATCAGAGGGCTTCTGTGCGCACGGAAGGCGATTGCAAGAATCCAGCAGCTGCTTCTTGCCAAGCACAGTCAGCTGCCTATGTTCTTGGTTTTTGACCAACTCACAGTTGCCCTTCTTTTCAGCAGCTGCCACCGTGTTCTCTGCATCTCAGAGCCTCTGGGGAGCAACAAGAATTTCCAAGGAGGGATGCATGACGACTATGTCAAAACCCAGGAAAGTTGTCCTGGAACACCTTCCTTTGGCATGCCAAGAGTGAATTCAACAGGCAGGAGAGCGGCAGGCACCGTCCTGCAGCAGCCTGCGAGCTTCGCACACAAGCCGGCTTCTTCGCGGCTTCGTTCTTCGCCTCTTGCAAGCTACCGCGATCTCCAGCTGCCGGAGGCGAAGAAGCGGCTACTTCGCGCACAGATGACTGGAGCGGCAGCGGTGCGCTCCGGAGCGCCGCTTTTGCCGAAAGACGCCGGGAAGCGGCACTTGCTTTCGGCCAGCTGCGGAGCTGCGTATTCTGCCTCTCTAGTCGCCTACATCTTAGCGAAAAGCTTTTCCGCTCCAGTTCTCAAGGAGAAAGTGTACCAGCACTGCTCACTTAGCCCGACCTTGCCAGGAAATGGGATTTGCTGCACATTCCAAGGACACTGCATTTTCCTGGGCAAGCTGCAACCTGCTGGCAGGTGGCCGTGCTCTCTGCCCACTCCTGCCCAGTTCTTGGTAGTAGCGGGCACGTTGCAGCCTGGCGAAGGCAAGAAACCTGGAGAGCTGTCACAGAGCAGAAGGGCAGCTGAGATGCTGAAAAGCAGCAAAGCTGAACAGCCTGCCTCAGCTTCAGCAGTGTGTAATTGACTGAAGGCGAAAAACCAAGCAGCAGATCAGAGGGCTTCTGTGCGCACGGAAGGCAATTGCAAGAATCCAGCAGCTGCTTCTTGCCAAGCACAGTCAGCTGCCTAGGTTCTTGCTTCTTGACCAACTCACAGTTGCCCTTCTTTTCAGCAGCTGCCACCGTGTTCTCTGCATCTCGGAGTCTCTGGGGAGCAACAAGAATTTCCAAGGAGGGATGCATGACGACTATGTCAAAACCCAGGAAAGTTGTCCTGGAACACCTTCCATTTGCATGCCAAGAGTGAATTCAAGAGGCAGGAGAGCGGCAGCCACCGTCCTGCAGCTGTCTGCGAGCTTTGCACACAAGCCGGCTTCTTCGCGGCTTCGTTCTTCGCCTCTTGCAAGCTACCGCGATCTCCGGCTGCCGGGGGCCAAGAAGCGGCTACTTCGCGCACAGATGACTGGAGCGGCAGTGGTGCGCTCCAGAGCGCCGCTTTTGCCGAAAGACGCCGGGAAGCGGCACTTGCTTTCGGCCAGCTGCGGAGCCGCGTATTCTGCCTCTCTAGTCGCCTACATCTTAGCGAAAAGCTTTCCCGCACCAGTTCTCAAGGAGAAAGTGTACCAGCACTGCTCACTTAGACCGACCTTGCCAGGAAATGGGATTTGCTGCACATTCCAAGGACACTGCATTTTCCTGGGCAAGCTGCAACCTGCTGGCAGGTGGCCGTGCTCTCTGCCCACTCCTGCCCAGTTCTTGGTAGTAGCGGGCACGTTGCAGCCTGGCGAAGGCAAGAAACCTGGAGAGCTGTCACAGAGCAGAAGGGCAGCTGAGATGCTGAAAAGCAGCAAAGCTGAACAGCCTGCCTCAGCTTCAGCAGTGTGTAATTGACTGAAGGCGAAAAACCAAGCAGCAGATCAGAGGGCTTCTGTGCGCACGGAAGGCAATTGCAAGAATCCAGCAGCTGCTTCTTGCCAAGCACAGTCAGCTGCCTAGGTTCTTGGTTTTTGACCAACTCACAGTTGCCCTTCTTTTCAGCAGCTGCCACCGTGTTCTCTGCATCTCGGAGCCTCTGGGGAGCAACAAGAATTTCCAAGGTGGGATGCATGACGACTATGTCAAAACCCAGGAAAGTTGTCCTGGAACACCTTCCTTTGGCATGCCAAGAGTGAATTCAACAGGCAGGAGAGCGGCAGCCACCGTCCTGCAGCAGCCTGCGAGCTTCGCACACCAGCCGGCTTCTTCGCGGCTTCGTTCTTCGCCTCTTGCAAGCTACCGCGGTCTCCGGCTGCCGGAGGCGAAGAAGCGGCTACTTCGCGCACAGATGACTGGAGCGGCAGCGGTGCGCTCCGGAGCGCCGCTTTTGCCGAAAGACGCCGGGAAGCGGCACTTGCTTTCGGCCAGCTGCGGAGCTGCGTATTCTGCCTCTCTAGTCGCCTACATCTTAGTGAAAAGCTTTTCCGCTCCTGTTCTCAAGGAGAAAGTGTACCAGCACTGCTCACTTAGCCCGACCTTGCCAGGAAATTGGATTTGCTGCACATTCCAAGGACACTGCATTTTCCTGGGCAAGCTGCAACCTGCTGGCAGGTGGCCGTGCTCTCTGCCCACTCCTGCCCACTTCTTGGTAGTAGCGGGCACGTTGCAGCCTGGCGAAGGCAAGAAACCTCGAGAGCTGTCACAGAGCAGAAGGGCCGCTGAGATGCTGAAAAGCAGCAAAGCTGAACAGCCTGCCTCAGCTTCAGCAGTGTGTAATTGACTGAAGGGCAAAAACGAAGCAGCACATCAGAGGGCTTCTGTGCGCACGGAAGGCGATTGCAAGAATCCAGCAGCTGCTTCTTGCCAAGCACAGTCAGCTGCCTATGTTCTTGGTTTTTGACCAACTCACAGTTGCCCTTCTTTTCAGCAGCTGCCACCGTGTTCTCTGCATCTCAGAGCCTCTGGGGAGCAACAAGAATTTCCAAGGTGGGATGCATGACGACTATGTCAAAACCCAGGAAAGTTGTCCTGGAACACCTTCCTTTGGCATGCCAAGAGTGAATTCAGGAGGCAGGAGAGCGGCAGGCACCGTCCTGCAGCAGCCTGCGAGCTTCGCACACAAGCCGGCTTCTTCGCGGCTTCGTTCTTCGCCTCTTGCAAGCTACCGCGATCTCCGGCTGCCGGAGGCCAAGAAGCGGCTACTTCGCGCACAGATCACTGGAGCGGCAGCGGTGCGCTCCGGAGCGCCGCTTTTGCCGAAAGACGCCGGGAAGCGGCACTTGCTTTCGGCCAGCTGCGGAGCTGCGTATTCTGCCTCTCTAGTCGCCTACATCTTAGCGAAAAGCTTTTCCGCTCCAGTTCTCAAGGAGAAAGTGTACCAGCACTGCTCACTTAGCCCGACCTTGCCAGGAAATGGGATTTGCTGCACATTCCAAGGACACTGCATTTTCCTGGGCAAGCTGCAACCTGCTGGCAGGTGGCCGTGCTCTCTGCCCACTCCTGCCCAGTTCTTGGTAGTAGCGGGCACCTTGCAGCCTGGCGAAGGCAAGAAACCTGGAGAGCTGTCACAGAGCAGAAGGGCCGCTGAGATGCTGAAAAGCAGCAAAGCTGAACAGCCTGCCTCAGCTTCAGCAGTGTGTAATTGACTGAAGGCGAAAAACCAAGCAGCAGATCAGAGGGCTTCTGTGCGCACGGAAGGCAATTGCAAGAATCCAGCAGCTGCTTCTTGCCAAGCACAGTCAGCTGCCTAGGTTCTTGCTTCTTGACCAACTCACAGTTGCCCTTCTTTTCAGCAGCTGCCACCGTGTTCTCTGCATCTCGGAGCCTCTGGGGAGCAACAAGAATTTCCAAGGAGGGATGCATGACGACTATGTCAAAACCCAGGAAAGTTGTCCTGGAACACCTTCCTTTGGCATGCCAAGAGTGAATTCAACAGGCAGGAGAGCGGCAGGCACCGTCCTGCTGCAGCCTGCGAGCTTCGCACACAAGCCGGCTTCTTCGCGGCTTCGTTCTTCGCCTCTTGCAAGCTACCGCGATCTCCAGCTGCCGGAGGCCAAGAACCGGCTACTTCGCGCAGAGATGACTGGAGCGGCAGCGGTGCGCTCCGGAGCGCCGCTTTTGCCGAAAGACGCCGGGAAGCGGCACTTGCTTTCGGCCAGCTGCGGAGCTGCGTATTCTGCCTCTCTAGTCGCCTACATCTTAGCGAAAAGCTTTTCCGCTCCAGTTCTCAAGGAGAAAGTGTACCAGCACTGCTCACTTAGCCCGACCTTGCCAGGAAATGGGATTTGCTGCACATTCCAAGGACACTGCATTTTCCTGGGCAAGCTGCAACCTGCTGGCAGATGGCCGTGCTCTCTGCCCACTCCTGCCCAGTTCTTGGTACTAGCGGGCACGTTGCAGCCTGGCGAAGGCAAGAAACCTGGAGAGCTGTCACAGAGCAGAAGGGCAGCTGAGATGCTGAAAAGCAGCAAAGCTGAACAGCCTGCCTCAGCTTCAGCAGTGTGTAATTGACTGAAAGCGAAAAACCAAGCAGCAGATCAGAGGGTTTCTGTGCGCACGGAAGGCAATTGCAAGAATTTAGCAGCTGCTTCTTGCCAAGCGCAGACAGCTGCCTAGGTTCTTGCTTCTTGACCAACTCACAGTTGCCCTTCTTTTCAGCAGCTGCCACCGTGTTCTCTGCATCTCGGAGCCTCTGGGGAGCAACAAGTATTTCCAAGGTGGGATGCATGACGACTATGTCAAAACCCAGGAAAGTTGTCCTGGAACACCTTCCATTTGCATGCCAAGAGTGAATTCAACAGGCAGGAGAGCGGCAGCCACCGTCCTGCAGCTGTCTGCCAGCTTCGCACACAAGCCGGCTTCTTCGCGGCTTTGTTCTTCGCCTCTTGCAAGCTACCGCGATCTCCGGCTGCCGGAGGCGAAGAAGCGGCTACTCCGCGCACAGTTCACTGGAGCGGCAGCGGTGCGCTCCGAAGCGCCGCTTTTGCCGAAAGACGCCGGGAAGCGGCACTTGCTTTCGGCCAGCTGCGGAGCTGCGTATTCTGCCTCTCTAGTCGCCTACATCTTAGCGAAAAGC
Organism: Vidua macroura; assembly: GCF_024509145.1. Lineage (NCBI taxonomy): Eukaryota > Metazoa > Chordata > Aves > Passeriformes > Viduidae > Vidua > Vidua macroura. The sequence continues at coordinate 3,910,405 of NC_071595.1, read as the reverse complement.
TTTTCCGCTCCAGTTCTCAAGGAGAAAGTGTACCAGCACTGCTCACTTAGCCCGACCTTGCCAGGAAATGGGATTTGCTGCACATTCCAAGGACACTGCATTTTCCTGGGCAAGCTGCAACCTGCTGGCAGGTGGCCGTGCTCTCTGCCCACTCCTGCCCACTTCTTGGTAGTAGCGGGCACGTTGCAGCCTGGCGAAGGCAAGAAACCTGGAGAGCTGTCACAGAGCAGAAGGGCAGCTGAGATGCTGAAAAGCAGCAAAGCTGAACAGCCTGCCTCAGCTTCAGCAGTGTGTAATTGACTGAAGGCGAAAAACCAAGCAGCAGATCAGAGGGCTTCTGTGCGCACGGAAGGCAATTGCAAGAATCCAGCAGCTGCTTCTTGCCAAGCACAGTCAGCTGCCTAGGTTCTTGCTTCTTGACCAACTCACAGTTGCCCTTCTTTTCAGCAGCTGCCACCGTGTTCTCTGCATCTCGGAGTCTCTGGGGAGCAACAAGAATTTCCAAGGAGGGATGCATGACGACTATGTCAAAACCCAGGAAAGTTGTCCTGGAACACCTTCCATTTGCATGCCAAGAGTGAATTCAACAGGCAGGAGAGCGGCAGGCACCGTCCTGCAGCAGCCTGCGAGCTTCGCACACAAGCCGGCTTCTTCGCGGCTTCGTTCTTCGCCTCTTGCAAGCTACCGCGGTCTCCGGCTGCCGGAGGCGAAGAAGCGGCTACTTCGCGCACAGATGACTGGAGCGGCAGCGGTGCGCTCCGGAGCGCCGCTTTTGCCGAAAGACGCCGGGAAGCGGCACTTGCTTTCGGCCAGCTGCGGAGCTGCGTATTCTGCCTCTCTAGTCGCCTACATCTTAGCGAAAAGCT